>NC_060208.1:225267916-225576770 GCF_021130785.1 Homalodisca vitripennis
TAAATCATCACATTTACAGTATGTATGCATATAAAATAATGAGTATGTCATAAAGTAGTGTATATAATAAACTAATGTAACAGAGTGTTGAAAGACCCGATAAAACTGTTACTCTCCGACTTTTAAACTGAAAATCAATAGAGTTCTATTTCAATGGGACAAGAGGGACTGGAGTGCCATTTTCTAGGAATTTATATCAAGAGTTGTCACGCAATCTGACAGACAGCATAATTTTTTTAGAAGGACCTGTTGTTTTAATGCTAATTTTGTTTTATTGCTTTTATAATATTCTGTTCAGGCAATAAAAGAACCTAAAGGGGAAAAATTAAAAAGCCAAATAAAGGTGGAGGACATATCACTTAGTTTTTCAATTTTGTTGAAATACTGCAAATATTCCATGTATGTTTTGGAATTGTACTTTTATAAATAACATTATAACTGTATAATAAATAATTATGTTGGATTAACTTGTGTTTTGCGTAATGTGGTTGTCAGTTTTGTTTACTTACCAAAGAAAGTTTCAATGACATACAACATTTTATTACTTTGTAAGAATTTGTACTTGTTATAGAGTGTGTTACACTATTTGTTCAGGAAAATTATGTTAATAGTAATGTACTACTCTTTATATGTAAGCTTGGATGAATCAAAGAATGAAGAATAAGTTAAAAGAATAAAGCATAATTTCTTTATTTTGTCAGGCAAAGTTTGGACTATTATACTCTCTATTATACTTAACCTAATATAATTTTTTTTTTATATGTTATAGATAAAAATTATATACTCATATTTTTAAATTATAAATGAAATATTTCCCAATTATTATGAAAAAGTTTTAATGGATTATTTGTTAAGTTTTTGTAATTTCATTGTAATGAGTTTTGTTTATATGCAATTGATAAAACTACTTATACTAGATGTCCCTAACATCCTAGTCCTAATCTCATTGACTATTGAACCATTGAGGAATTACATATCTCCTTTGAGATTTGTAAAATAACATTTGAATATGCTTTAGATTGATTTTAAACCAACCTCCTCCCTCAAAATGGTTTTTGGAGACAACTTAAAAAACTAAAAAAACTTTAAAACTCCCACAATTGAACTTCCTCATATTGGCACCAACAACTTGGAACAATTAATCAACCAAAATACCTTGAACTTTCCTCAACTTTGTGGACCTTTCGGCTGAAAATTCATCAAAACTATGGAGCACCCCACCTTATTCACCTGATCTTGCTATATGCTGCTCAGGTTAGTCCTCAATGTGAAAAAACATTAATGCTGTGATCGCTTTTCTTCATAAGCTGAAATCGATAACAAAATTCATAAATATTTCGACTCCATTTTATAAATTGACTGGCTGGGTGATTTCAATGAGTGAAATTCCAATTTAAAAAGTGCATTGACTCCAGAGAGCTAACCTTTGGTAAATCTAGCAACAAGAAACTCCTCATATCTCAAAACTATCAGTGACCCTCATATATGACTAGATTTGTGGTCGTACAGTTGAGTAGGCATAAACATTAAATTTCACGAGTTAAAATTCTATTTGGTGGAAATGCATAATATCTTCAATACACTTTCAAAGTTGTTTTTACCACGAAATAATATAGAATCATTAAAAAATCAATGCCCATTGATAACATAATCTACTAATTAAGTGGATTCCTTTGATTTGTTTTAATTATGTTTCATCTAATAAATGTTTGTTTATTTTTCAGATTTTAGATTGCTAAATGTTCATCAGTAGATTATCAGCCGAATCCTCAAGACCACCAGCCAATCTAAAAATCTGTTAATTTATATTGTAAATATATACATCCTTTGTTTCAAAATGTAAAATTTGTATTTTTTACCCATTTTCTTTTATTTATATTGTTCCCAAATATGGAACAAGCTTATCTTATAAGTTTGATCAATATATAATGGAACCATTAACAAAGTTTTGTGTATACAACCTTTTAAGACTCACATTTTTATATAGCTGATTGAAATTGCTAGTTCACATTTTTACAAGCGTTACTTGTGTAACCATGGCAAGACTGAAAGGAGAAACATCTTACGAGAACCAATCGTATGTAGCTATTATCATCTTGGTTGTCCAAAATCTGCTAAATCACTCTCATATTAACTTTTTCAATATTTACAAATGCAGGTGTAATAATAAAAATTAGGTTTTAATTTTTAAGGTATAATACAGTTTTGTTTTTACTGTGAAATTACGCATTGTAATGAACGTTGTATTTGCTCATGTACCAGACTACTATTGCTTTGATAAATACTATTATGAATATAATTCTTGCAGATGAAATATTTTATTCAGGTTGGCATTACTGCCAAATTAAAATGTCATCTTTATTACTGTGTAAATTTCAATTTAACTATTTAATCATAGTAACAATATTTGTGTGCTTAACTTATAAACTTTATTGAAGTAATTTTATAAAAACTAAGGTGAAAGAGTTATTTTATTATCTATTATGTTTTATTTATCAGCACACCAGAAGTTTATCAGCATGCCACAAGCTATTAAGCTCTCGACTACTATCACACAAAACCAAACTCCGTATATATATAAAACCATTATAAGACCAGTTCTGTTATATGGCTCAGAAAACTGGGTGTTAAGTAAAAAAACAGAAAAACGTTTGATAGTATTGGAGAACAAATTATTGAGAAAAATCTATGGGCCAACCCTTGAAGATGGAGAGTGGAGGATAAAACATAATGTAGAGTTGAGGCAACTATATATGGACCCAGACATAGTGGCCGAGGTGAAAAGTAGGAGAATGAGATGGGCTGGCCATTTACTAAGGAAGGAGGACAACTCCTTAGTCAAGAACGTCCTTGTAAACAATCCGGAGGGCAGAAGACCACCAGGAAGGCCCAAGTTGAGATGGCGAGACCAGATCAGAAGAGACATAAGAAAACTGGGAAGAAGAGGCAATGGATAGAGAGATCTGGAGGCAGTGTGTTGGCGAGGCAAAGTACCACCTTGGGTACCAAGAGCCACGGCAGTAAGTAAGTATTATGTTTTATTTATAGTTATGTAACAAAATACATACAAATTAACTTATTAACTGGTGACCAAAGGTGCTGTGTCTGAGGCCTCTTTTACTTTTATACCATTGGTAAATTAATATTGGATTTTTGACAGTTTTTGTGCTGGACTACATTATGAGCTTGTCAAGAATGTGGAACATTCTAGATCTATGAAAGTTCAGAATTACTAATACTAAGTACACATGCATATAAAATATTTTGACAGGCTTTGATCAGAAAATGCTTATTAAAAATATTGGTGCCTACCACATTATGTACTAGATGAATTCTGCATATGAACTAGTTTGAAACAAACCCATAAGGATGAGGTTTACTAAATACATATTTTTGGCATCTTGTACCTCAGCAGTAACTGAAATATTCAGGATGTAAACCCGTTCACAATGGCTGGATACACTAGACATTTAGCAAACTGAAAAGAATGAGATTTACTAAATACAGAAAGAGGCTAAGTGCATGGAAATAGGCAGCCCCTTTGAAGAAGAAATACAAAATTTGGCTCCTTGTACCTCAGCAATAACTCAAATATTCAGGATGGAACAACCGCTCACAATGACTGGTTACATATGGGACATTTGAAAACTCATTCAGCCATGCTGATTTTTATAGCTGACATTCTATATGAGAGCTTTTGGACTGCAATGGAAGGAAATCATCAAAAGTGGAACTCAAATGTTGTTTTGCAATCAATAAGTAGAATATTGCAAGCTCCTTTGCATGAAAACTCCTAGAAAGAGCTTCTTATTGACGTTTATAGATTTAATTGCAGGCAATTATTGTGAGAATTGCTCTTTTGCCGGTTAAGTAATTTTAAATTCTTTTTTAGTTACAGCTCTATGATTCTACTTCCAAGATTAAACAATAAACGAAAATAATTTTTTATGTAATCGCACAAGGAACTGAAGGTATAGTAGGATTAGGTATCTGACTACCAGGCTCACAGAAAATGGCTGAAAACTAAGAATATGAAATTTTATGCTAAGAGATAACTGAACAGTCTGAAATTTTGATGTCAAGATTCCAGACACTGTACTAAGGCCCATTGTACACGACCGTTTGCCGGCAAGAGAAAAGGCTTTTGTCAGAAAACCAGAGTTAACTTGGGTGTTCTGTAGTTACTGACGACTCCCCATAGTAATGTGTGGATGCATTCGTTGGCGTGCTGGGGTGTCGATCAGAAGAGGTGGCTTAAGCCGCTACGGAGACCAGCATGTCATTCTAAGGTAAGCATCCGGATGGCAGAGTTGATGGTTATTGAGTACTTCACCAGTTCATTGTTGTGCTGAAGAGAGTTACAAATTTTCATTTACAAGAAATGCGATTTCCTTAAACAATATTTTATTACCCCTTTGACCACCTTCCTGGAGCCTCTTTTTAATGTATTTTTAACACAAGAAAATCAATTATGAAATCAAATCATTTGGTAATGTTATGCCTAGATTTCCCAAACTTTGTAGGAAAATATTTAATTTTTAAGTTAAAAAGAGGTACCACATTTGTTTAAATTATATTTGTACTATTTATAGCCAGTCAATTCTACTACAGATTCCAAAAACATCATCTTTATATACTTTTAGTATATAACAATTTTGTGTAGGCAGGTATTTTTATATTTTCATATTGCATTTATTGTATTCATTCTTTATAATCATGCTCCCATTAATAATAAATAAATGTATAATTAATTACATAAAAATAATTAATAAATTTCATTCTTTTGATACAGAATACAGAAATCTTTATTCGTATACATGGAGTACAGAATTGAGTCAATATAATTTAGTTGTACAATCAGGTATTTAAAAATTCTTCTAGAGTGTAATATGGTTTCTGCAGCAGCCAGGCCTTGAGTGCTGTCTTGAAGTACTTCTCATCTCTGCGTCTCTTGAGGTCCTCTGGAAGATGATTGAAAAGGTCAGGTGGTGTGTGGGGAGGGCATAGTCACAGGCATTTCTGGTGTCATAGCTGTGTGTGTCACCTAGCTGGTCAGGTTTCTGAGCTATTGTGAAGCAGATGGTCTCGCAGATGTAGAGTGAGACAGCTGTCAAGATCGCTAGTTCTCCAAATGCCTGACGGCATGAGTCTTGAGGAGTCAGTCCCGCAAGAATTCGAATTGCTTTCTTTTGTAGAACCAGAACCCGCTCCCTGTTTCTTACTGAGGAGTTGCCCCACACAAGTAGTCCGTACCTCAGATGAGATTCAAAAAGAGAGAAGTATGCTGTCCTGGTAGTATCATTGTTACAAGTACTTTTTATTCTTTTAAGAGCATAGATACTAGAGTTGAGCTTGCTGCAAAGACCATCAATGTGTGAGTTCCAAGAGAGATTGTCATCTATTGTTATGCCGAGATACTTGGCTTCATTATCTTGGATTATTTCAGGTAAGCCATAGTAATCATTGGTTCTTCGGCCTTTCCATATTAATTGTTGTGTTTTGCTCTCATTAAGAACTAGGTCATTATGTTGGCAGTATTGCTTTGTCATATTCAGGGACTATAAATGAATTTATTTCAAGAGATTCTGTGTCTTTTTTTGCAATAAGAAGAGCGGTGTCATCTGCATATAACATAGCTTGGGCCCAGTCAAGAAGATAGCTTGGTAGGTCATTTGTCAGCAATATGAAGAGCACTGGTCCAAGTATAGATCCCTGAGGTACACCTCTAGTGATTGGGAGCAAGGTTGATCTTGCTTTATGGGATGTGTTGTTTCTGGTATAATTTACTTCCACTAGTTGCTGTCGATCTTTCAGGTAGCTAGCAAGCCAGTCATGTGATGCTCCCCTAATGCCCATATTCCCTACTTTTTGGAGCAGTAGAGAGTGGTTTAGGCAATCAAAAGCCTTGCTGAAGTCTAGTAGCATGGCGGTTACTGTTGTACCTTCTTCAAGTTTGTCGATAATAAACTCTTGTCAGTTGAACTATAGCCGTGGTGGTGGATCTTCCTCGTAAGAAGCCATGCTGTTGAGGCGTCAAGATGTTTTGAGTAGTCAGGTGTGCTGTCAATTGATTCAGAAAGATTTTTTCAATTACTTTTGATATCGTTGGAAGAATCGATATAGGTCTATAGTTTTCCACTGATGTTGTATTGCCTTTCTTGTGTTTAGGAAATACTTTTGCAAGTTTCAGTTTCATAGGAAAGACACCTTGTGAAAACGACAGGTTAATTATGTGACATAAGGGATTTGCTATTTCATCCTTACAGTGTTTTAGGAGTGTGGAAGAGACTTCATCGGCACCTGCGGCTGGTTTCGATTTAAGGGATGTGAGTATATGAAGGACTTCTTCCGGTGTGGTTGAGAGTGGGATGAAGTCAGGTACATCGCCATAGTCTTTCCATGTTGTTAGCTGATTATTTATGGCCTGGTTAGCGTTACAGAGAGTGATGTCAGCTATTTTTGTAAAGTAATGGTTGAAGTGTTCAGTTATTTCCAAAGGGTCCTGGATCAGTTTTTCATTGATTATAAGTTTAAGTGGTTCGTCCTTTTTACTGTTATTGCATTTTTCGTAGTTAATAACCTCCCAAACAGCCCTTTGTTTGTTATGTGAGTTATCAATGAAGTCTGAGGTTGACTGTTTCCTCAGTTTTTTCAAGTAGAGGTCATAGTTCTTTTTTCTGATAGCTGTTTCTATTTTATCACCCTCACTGCCAGTTGTTAATTCCATTTCCAGGGATCTTAGAAAATGTTTTCTCAACCTTTCAGATTCTTCATTGGTTGCTTTGAATTTTGATTTTATTTTCGGGCGGGATTTTTTGTGTGGACATGTTGCATTAAGAGTTTGAATGAGTATTTCATGAAAATATTCATAGGATTCTTCCACAGAAGGGGAGTTATATACATTTTGCCATGTCTCTAAATGAAGCAGGTTTTTGAAGTAATCTAGGTTTTTCTGTGAGAAATGTCTATTGGTTAAAATGGGCAAAGGTAATTTTTTGTTCGGAATACTAGCTGAGCAGAGCTGAGCTTTGTGGTCTGATAGGCCAGTGATAATTAAATCAGCGTCAATTTTACCTATGTCAAGGTTAGAGCAGACAAAGTCAATTGATGATTTAGAGTTCAGAGTTACTCTAGTGGGTGGGAGATCTATCCTGGTGATGTTATGACTGGCCAACATGTCTTTAAGTTTTTGGTTTTTATAATCATGATTCAGCCCATCTACATTAATGTCACCCATGATTATAGTAGGACATTTCCATGTTGGAATAAGGTCCAGAGTACTAGATAAAATGTCAAGGGCATTGTCAAGGTTTCCACTTGGTGGTCTGTAGACTCCAATTACATAGATTGTGGTTTTGCCAATAGTCACATGTACTACGTGAGTTTCACACGTAAGTTCACAAGCAAGCTCAGTTGTTAAATTGTGTACTTGGTTTCCTAGTGTTTCACTGGAAAAAATTGCTACACCTCCTTTTCTGCAGGTATGCCGAGAGAAGCCTCCTATTAAGTTGTAGCCTGGCAGTCTAGTACTTGAGAGCTGGTACTCTTTAAGACCATGCTCTGACAAGATTACCAGGTCAGGTGAATGAAGTTCTAGAATGTGTGTCAATCTGTTAATTTTCCCACCTAAGCAGTCTATGTTTTGATGAAATATCCTTAGTTGATTTCCTTGGTCAATAAGGTTGTGATTAGTTTTTCTCTGCTTTTTTTTGGGAGTGAGGGTTTCTAAAAAACTATTTTCAAGAGTGTTTGCAGGATCAGCTTCTGAGTGGGAGGAGGAGATTTGCACAGGAGCGGAGTGTGGTCTGGTGAGAGTATAGAAATAGTTGTTATTTATGTTTTTGTAAAACTCTATGTGTCTATTAAAAAATGCTTCTATGTCTTCACCATTGGGACGGATCTTTGCAGTTGATGGTGGGTATTGTATCTGTGTTAAATGAAGAGTGCAGTTCAGTTTTTTCTGAGTGGTTTGTCTGGCTCCAACTATGTCAATTTCCGTAGAACAGTTAGGTTAGGTTGTTCTGGAAGGGGTGTTATATCATTCAGTTTTTTATAAGTGGTTTGTCTGGCTCCAACTATGTCAATTTCCGTAGAACAATTAGGTTGTTCTGGAAGGGGTGTTATATCATTCAGTTTTTTATAAGTGGTTTGTCTGGCTCCAACTATGTCAATTTCCGTAGAACAGTTAGGTTGTTCTGGAAGGGGTGTTATATCATTCAGTTTTTTATAAGTGGTTTGTCTGGCTCCAACTATGTCAATTTCTGTAGAATAGTCAGGTTGTTCTGGAAGGGGTGTTGTATAATTCAGTTTTTTATGAGTGGTTTGTCTGGCTCCAACTGTGTCAATTTTAGTGTTGTATTTGGCTGCCTGAAGCGAGATGCTAAAAGCAGTCTTTTTCCTATCAGAAAAAACTTGTTTTGGCACAAAATGTCTTGTTTTTTGACGTTCTTGGACCAAATATATGTGTGTTAATTCCTGGTGTAGTCAATTCACTTTCGCTGGGGAGTTTAGATAAATTTAGAGTCTTAAGCTGTTCTTGTAGTTCTTTAACAACGTCCTCCATTCGATCTTGTCTCGTCTTCACTTGAGCTAATTCTGTCAGAGCGAGGCTGCTGGAGTTTATGACAGGTGTTTCTTCATGGACTGTTTGAGTTCCTATGTCTTTGAGCATTTTAGTATCTTGAAATTGATCTGAATTTTCAATCTTGTTAAAACTTAGTTTTAAATCTGTATAATTATTGTGTTCTATCACGTTTAGTTTTTTTGTCAGATGTTGATTTAATTTTTCAAGATCCAGTATTTTTTTCTTTTGTTCATCTAGTGAAAAGGTTTGCATTCTGTCATTCTCTTCAAATAAGTTTTGTAATTCTAATCTGTGCTGTTTTTCCTTTTCCAGTTGAGCCAATGTTTCATGCAATTTTTCCTGCAGGGTTTCTATTTTGTGCAAAAATGTGTTTTCTTGTTCAGTCATTTCTTCCAGCTTCAACTCCAACCCTGCAAGAGTATCTTCTAATGAGGATTTTTGTTTTGACAATATCTGAATGTCTCTTTTGAGATTATTGTTCTCCTTCAGTAGGAAGTTGCCAGCTTCAGCCGCTATGGTCAAAGAGGTTTCCATGTCTGTTTCTTCTAGATCTTCATATTTTTGGACACTTTGTCTGACCATTTCTAGCTCCTCTGCCAAGCTGGAAGTTGTTGAGATTTTCTCCTGATGTTGATGACCATGTTCAGCAATTTTAGGTGCAGGCCCTGGTGACTGACCATTTGTTTTGATGTGATCCTGTTTAGTGGGTAGAATCAGGGATGCTGATGTTGTATTACAGTTTTTACATGTCCAGTGGTCGATTTCCTCTTTATTCATTTTTTTCAAATGTTTTTCAGCAATGTTTACACATCCAGCATGGTACCACAGGTTGCAGGGACCAGTACAATAGATACCAGAGAATTTTACACCTACACTACAAATACCACAGGGATATTTAGGTCCGGATGTAGTCTTATTCTTGGACATTTTTGAGAATTATTTACTTATGTCAGGAAAATAATTGAAAATAAAAATTGTTAATATTTTAGAAAGAGGAAGTCAGTTGTTGGATTGAGTGAGATATCAAGTTGGCAGTGGCAGTGCCTGAGGCAGAGTAGTTGTGTGCACTGTCAGCAACTGCTGGGTCACTGCTCCCGTCTGTGACCTTCTCACTCTGTACTTTCTGCTGTATAGCAGGTGTGAGCTGGAGTCTATCACACAATCTAATACATCACTACTTTTTTTGAGTTGGCTATTCTAGTGACGTCATTAAGATATGTGGGAAACAGCTACTTGTCCGTAGGCTTTCCAATTGTGGTTTAATTGTCAGAGTATAAATGAATGAATTACTGTATATTATTTGATTTAGATGTGCTAATCAACTGCTTTGTCAGATAGTGAAAAAATGAGAGAAGTTTGTCAAAAATACATAGACCTAAAAACTCTTGATTAAATGGCAATCAAGTGCCGTGTCAATAGTATGAGTACAGCAGCTGGCTGTATTGCTGTAGGTCAGCGCTGACAATGCTGACACGGTGTCTGGGTCACTGGTCTAGTTACAGGTGGCCAAGCAGCTGTGTGCCAACGCTGTATGATGTGGAATATCACTGTTAGTTTGTGACTTGGCAATGACGTCACTGTTATTTAGTTATTTCATAGATGAGTAATACATGAATTATATTTCATATTATTTTAAATCTTAAAAGGCTTATAAGTTTGGAGTGAATAATATAGTTGTGTGAAGTGTTATGCTTGATTATTGAAAGTCTTTAACTTGGCTTAATCTTGATAGTTTACTTGCTTGTTAGTGTTCAGTATTTAATTCAAGTTTCATGATAAAGTTCTGAAGCTTCCATGAAAGAAAATATTTGTTTTTTAACTTACATGAGATCCAAGGTAAGTATTGTGCACAAGTAAATAATATTTTGTTGTGTTATTACCACTTAAAATACACACTTTTCTTGGAGTTCACTTTAATGTGACTGTAGTCAGTCAGCCATGTTGGTTGGAATCGATATGATATAAAAACTTAAGGTCAAGCATGTACAAAAATTAACATAACAACAAATCGCAATGAACTCCCTAAAAGTTATACCAGATAAGTTATACATTAAGAACTAAGTGTGTTCCTGATATCCAGCATCAAAGTTATGACGCAATATACCACTACCCAACACATGATGCAAGGACCACAACAGGTAAGTGGAGACCACGTCTGAACATGTTGATGTCACTCCTTCATGAAATTGTAAATAAATATTTGAGTATTGATACATAAATCTGTAATACATGAAAAGGAAATGTTTTACATAAAAATTATGTCACCGGGCAATTCTTTTAATGCAATAAACAGTAACAGGCTGTATTTATCTACTTATCTGGAGCAAAAATTCATGTTCCAAGAAGGGCATTCTAGCACATTACCACGATTACATAGATGAAGATTCGCAATCATTGGTTGATACTAGAGAGATTGCCAGAGCTTGGACCTCACCCACATTTTTTATACAATATTCTGTTTATCAGATAAGAGAGTATTAAAGTTAACGGTAATTAAACCTGTAATATTTCTCAGACTAACCCATCCAAGCTGTAAAATTTTTACTGACCCATCCAAGATATATTTTTCTGACTGGCCCATCCCAGATGTAATATTTTTCTTAGTGACCCATCCAAGATGTAATATTTTTACTGACCCATCCAATATATATTTTTCTGACTGACCCATCCAAGCTGTAATATTTTTCTTACAGACCCATCCAAGGTGTAATGTTTTCCAACTGACTCATCCAAGCTGTAATATTTTTCTTACAGACCCATCCAAGGTGTAATGTTTTCCAACTGACTCATCCAAGCTGTAATATTTTTCTTACAGACCCATCCAAGGTGTAATGTTTTCCAACTGACTCATCCAAGCTGTAATATTTTCCAACTGACTCATCCAAGCTGTAATATTTTTCTTACTGAACCATCCAAGGTGTAGTTTTCCAACTGACCCATTCAAGCAGTAATACTTTTTTACGACTGACCCATCCAAGTGCATCTGAAGGTTATTATGTCAAACTTTACAGAAGCGGGTAACCTGTATCTTATTTTCAACATTTTAGCATATTTATTTAATTAATGGTTATATCTTGATAGATCTGCCCCAGACAACATTTATTAATGTAGAAATATTTAGGTGTGTTGTGCATATTTATAAAAGAGTCAAGACGTGATCCAATGCACTAGGACTATAGTCTTCTCTCTGAGAAAATGATCAACTAGAATCCAGATCATGCATCTCATATTTATAAGTTACTGTTTCACAACTAAACAACTTTTTGGGCAATCAAATTACAACGTACTGAAAATATCTTTTATTAACAAAATTAATAGAATACAAACAGCAATTAAAATCTTGGAATGAGTAAGGGAAATATCTAATGCTTAGGGAATAATTGGTAATCACTCTATAAAATATTGACACCAAATTTAAGACAATTTATTTACATATCATAAGTCAACATGTTTTTCATGTACATGAATGCTCATCTCATTACAACCAATTGTCTGTAAAAAGTCTTGCTGTGAAGAAAATCTTGTTCAATCTACATGCCTATGGGATTTCTTTCTGACTTCTTGTCTGCATGACTTGCATGAATTATTTGCACCTCTTTTATGTAAGTTATATATTCATTTATTATCTGGAGATTCATAAATTAAAACTTTAATTTTGCCAATAAAGCTGATGTCAAAATAACCTCTTTAAAAAAGCTTACATTCTATATGTGCCATTGAAATATTCTACGCTAATTGTTAATAATAATTTATGCTAACACTGATAACCTAACAGATTGGATTATCACACAAATATTGCAAAATAACATTGTGAAGGTAAAAAAAACATTCTGTGTCCTTGATGTTGAGTTGATTCTGATCATTTCTCTGAATGAATTTTTACAATTAATTACCAACTTTCACAAACAACTAAAAAAGCTTTATTCTTAAGAAAATAGAAATCAAATTTACCAAGTAAAAAAATCTTTTATTATACTTGACAACTTAAGACGATGCTTACAATGAACTTTGCACCCCAGCTGTTAATCCAAATAGTAAAAATTGACAATTCAATATATGTGCATTTTTAATGCAAGCCATTTTAAATGCATCATCATTTACCACATCTAACAACCTGGAAGAAACAAACCCTGCCATGTCTTTAAAAAACCACAAATATTTCTCACTCTAGTTATTAAATAATGTTCAGTCATCGATGCACACAACGCCATCACAGTCCACGAGTTAGGATGAACTTATCTACAGCTCGGTTTTCTTTGGGTTGCCCTTGCGGTCATATCCCTTCAGCTCGGAGGTAGCAGACTTGGCAATGTACTTGATAAAGTCATTGAGTTCTCGTCCACCCTAAAAATGTATAGATATCCATAAATTTCTAAATTCATAAAATGTAGTCTTGAGTAAAACACTAAATTTTAACAATTTGCTAGTTAATTTTTAACACGATATTTTTGTAGGAAATAGAAAGAGCAGAATTTTACTAGGAAATAGAAAGAGCAGAATTTTACCAAATTGGAAGGATATTACTTTTTTCAACACGAACATTGAAATAAACATAGATAAATGAAATATTTTGTGCCCACTGGGCACTTTTGTCAATAACAAAGAGATTCAATTTGATGTGTGCAGTGTTGCCAACTAGCAGAAACAAATAAGTTGAACTTTCACTTCTGCCTATTTTACTTACTATACTATATTAAAACCTAATTATACTAACACAGAATGTACAGTTCATGTTACTTAAGTAAACTTAACAAGGGAAGGGGAGAGATAGGTAAGGAAATTTAATATTGTTTAGGTAAGATGGCTCTCTGGATTTGGTTAAACTCATTGGCAATTAAACTCTTATATTTCCTTAGTGAGATTGATCGGGTCTGCTCTTTCTATCCTATAAAAATCTCATGTTTTTTAATATTTTATAAATTTCTTTATTATACTTTGGATTGATTTCTTGTAGTCTGTTATTATCAATATTAATACATAGAAAGGTAAATAAAAATATACGAGAGCAAAATATGTAAAATCGCTTTTTTTATATACCAAAGCTATTGTGCATGAGGTTCACTTACTTCATATGCATGACAAAGCACTTTTAATGCTGGAAAGGTGGCCATAATAACGTATTTAACAGAATGTGTTAAAAACTAAATTCTCCTTCAAAAGAATAAATAAGGAGAGCTCTAAAGGTACAATTAAGGATATAATGGCAAGCAAAACTGCAGCCTACTTGTTTTTTTTTATTTGCTTGAACTAAAACATAATTATTAGCCACAACACAAACCTATGGTGTAACACTCACCTCATATCGCACTGGGCTGGATTTTGAGTCTTTGGAAGCCCAGTAAAGGGTTGGGAACCCTCGAACCTCGTAAGGTCCAGGAACATCATTGTTGGAGGCATCCATCTTTACGATCTCAACCTCTTCATTTTTCATCTGAAAACATTTATCAGTCAATGCGTGAGCTGAAACGATTTCTCAGCGAAAAACTCATAAAAATAATAATAAATTATTAGTTAGTTAACAGTGCTTGCATCTACAATGTCCAATTTAAGTGCACCACTATTACTATCTCAAAAGATATTAAATTTACAGGAAAGTTTAAACGATGGAATTCACCTACTTTGTAGTAACAATTAAAGATATGAATTTAGCATATCAAAATTTGGAAGAATTTTCCAATATATCGGACAACTTTAAAATTTCTTACAAAACACCCTATATTTGCTTCCAAATTTTGGATTTGACAACATTTAAATGTTTCTATTCTTGACTGTTTTCTTTATAATTTACTTGTTAGCCTACTAAGGTTTTTACGATTAGCATGTTTTGATGTGCTTAAGAAACGTGTTAGTAGTTTCATGTTTCATACATAATAATAAAGCTAGTAACATTATTGATCACTCGACTACTAGTATTGTGTTCAGGTTCAATAATAAAACCTTGACATAATTAATAAATTGTCAACATGTATATAAAAATTTAATTCTCAAAATAATGACCACCGTCCTCATACAATTCAGTCACAACACAATCGTCAGGTACCTAAAATGCATTAAAAAAAGAGCTATATAAAAAAAAAAAAATACTTACCATTAGTAGAAAAAGAAATTGTTCTAATAATGGTTAAATAGACTTAATTCTCTGAAAAAATATTGATATGTTGTAATAATTCAATTAATTGCGCACAATTCAATTACCTTATCTCCCAGTTCATCCCAAACAGGTGCCAATTTCTTACAGTGGCCGCACCATGGTGCGTAGAACTCGATCAAAGTGTCCTTGCCGTTGTCAGTGACCACCTCATCAAAGTTTTTGGCAACAGCGACTTTAACTGGACCACTGTTGTCTTCGGGGACAGGCTCTGACTTGAGGTAAGGTTCCAGGTTGCCATTTTTAAAATCGTTCAGGAACTTTTCAAAGTTTTCAACACTAAAACAATAGATTCAGATGTTTAAAACGTTGGCCGCCACAGGAAAAATCAAACAAAATAAATTCACATTTTTAACACTTGGTATTTAACAATTGTAAGTTATTGATAAATAGGTTATGTTATACAGAAATATATTAAAACACATATCTGCAAACCACAATTAACATAACAGATTTAATAGCAATGTATGATTTTTATACATTTCTTTTCATAGAGTTTAGTGAAGAAACACAGAACATTAAAATCTATTTAGCACCACTTATGTTCATTATTTTGATTAATAATAAATAAGCTGTGTAAATAATAGCTAAAATCATTTGTCAACCCATGATTTAATCCTTTGATGTGGTTTGACAATGTATGAATGAGGCTCCTCAAGATCGCATTATGGGGTTTGACCTTCATATAACAACAGCCATCAGTTTATCATGTGGTTTCATCTTGCGGAAAAATCCTGAACTATTTCAGTAATAATTTGAGAAAGACATAGGCAGAATAAGGTATGTGTTGTGTTCTGTTTTTATCTTGTTATTTTATTTGTCTGAACATTTACGATATTCAACAGGCTGTTGTAAGCTGACTGCAGTAATGACAACATGAGTAAACAAAGCAGGAATTACTCACAGTAAACAAACTGTGTAGAGGAAACAGTAAGCTGTGGTTCCTGACCTATTATGATCATACAGTTTTATCTATAAAACCTTTAGACCGATTCTTGGCTTCTAAGACTAAGGAATCTTTCCATAATAAACCATTATCAATAACAAATAACACAATATACACTCAAAATTCTGTATTCACATTCATTTAACCCTTTTAACCCCGGCCATTAAATCAAGTGATGTGCCAGAAATTCCAAGCCATTTTCAGACAAAATGTAAGGGTTTTGTAAAAAATTCACAACTCAGTTATTTTTTAAGATATTTAGGTAATTATTTTTTTGTTTTACTTCTTTATACATGTAGCTTACAGAAATATACAAATAAAATTATTATTTTTGAAAGTAATTTTTTTTACATACATATACATATATAAAAAATAAATAAAAATGAAACAATTTCAAGTTTGATCATGGAAACCATATAGATACAAAAATATTTGACACAAAAATACCCATTTACTTTATGATATATTTAATCCTTAATAAAAGGAAACAAAAATTATAGGCCTACCTTATTTACAAGTGGAGTAACATCACTTTTTGTAAAGCCGTGTAAATTTTTTATTTTTGCCATTTCTGGGCAAGGCAATGTAACAAGACCTTTGAAATTCACAGTACTTAAAATAAACATAAAACCAAAGTTATTTCTGACAAAATAACTAAAACTGTTCATAATCTAAATTTTAAAAAAGTTTTAAAACAATATTTACATCACTACAAAATGTTTTAGCACTTGTGGTCACCAAAACAATTGGGGTCACTAATCACATCCACACCATTTGCAACTAGGTTACTAATTAGTGTATTTTCACTTACGGGAGACTTTGAACGATGTCTTTTACTCATTTTGAAATCAAACAAATAATAAACTAAACTTTAACTGCCGTACTTTACACTGCTTTAACCTAAACCTGTGAAGAAAGCGGAATATTCACAACCACGTGATATACAGCTGTCTGCAACAAGCGTGAGCAGTCAGTCGAGACGAACTGCAATTGCTCAGTCACAGACTGACAAAATACGAAGTCAAACCATTACAAACTAATATATTTCGATGCAAAATATCTTTGTGCACAAGTCTGTGTAATTTCAAAGCATTTGGTGAAATAGTTGGCCAGTAAAGTAATAAAAAGTGCACGTCCGCACTATACGGATGTCGGGAGTTGACGCCATTTTTACGACGTCCGTATAGTACGGACGTCGGGGTTAAAAGGGTTAAGATGCCGGTAGCTCCACATTTAATCCTTATAATTTTATTTTATTATTATTTTAGTAATTTTTTATAATTATTCGTTAGTTAAGTTGAACATATATTTAGGTTCCAATGACTATTACCTGGTTAGTTCTGTTTCAGTGTGTGCCTTCCAATTACATACACCGTTTTTTCACAAAATTCAGGTGTCTCGTCATTTCTTGCAACGCGCAGTACATATCGAATAACCAACCAAATCTATATAAAATGGGGTACATAATAGCCAAGTATGATAAATTATTCTTGTAATGTATTTTATTATTCGTTGTTTACGAGTATTCTCTAGAATTATTGAAAGTGTTTATTTAGATACTTACCAATATACATACTTGGGATAAATCATGATGAGTTAACAAAAATATTACGTAGTGATCAAAATAATTTTACAATCAATAACATCAAATAAAGTAACATGGTATTATTAATGAGTGTATAGAAACTAATCAGATGATCTGGATGATAAATCACATGTGTTTATAAATGTCATCCTTACATTATTTGCAAAATAGGATGTCACCCACCTAAATTCATCCTTCATGACAAACTTTTTGTTGTTGGCATCACGAGCCAGCACCAGGGGCTTGTCTGATGGAACGTAGTCGAACCCGTATTCGTTCAGCTCGTGCTGGAACTCATCCTTGGCACTGACAGCAAAGTTGAAGTCTTTGCTGAACTCCCTGGCAACCTTCAGGATACGGTTTCTCCAATAGTTTGTGCCTACAGGATCATCAATTTGTTCAGACAATATGAATTTCAAACAAACATGTAAAAGTATAATGGGATGTGTGGAATAATAATAATAACATTAAAAATAATAAACTTCAATATTACCCATACCTAATTCGGACTTTTAGTAATTTGGCCAGACCAAACAATACCAGCTGCATAAAAATATTCAAGCTTTTGAATAAAAATTCAGTTTTGCACATAAAAATACTATCCTGTTAATTATGAAAGGATAATAGGATTTCGGAAATTTGTGTACAAAATAGAGCACTACATTTTGAGGATTGGGATCTCTTCAACAAGTCAAAAAATCATTAATAGATAGGGTTAAGCATGCACAAAACAACATTTTAATCCTAGTAAATATGTAAGTGATGAAGTCACCAAAGTCATGGATAATAACTGAAAGAGTTGTATGTCAAACAAAAACCAAGCATAAGTCTTAAGGGCTGCTTGGTTGGGAAGGAAGGGATAAAAGTTCTTACTTTTTTAGTGAAAAACTTAGGCTTGTTATTATAACCATTGTCAATAACAACTTTAAATAAAGAATGTTGATGATCTTAACTAAGTACTCCCCTGCAGATTTTGCATTCTTAGTTATACATAAATTCGAGTACACTAAATTTTTGTACTCTAGAAGCTATGCATGAATATTTTTATGTAAATATTCTTTAAACAAACCATTTGCATGTATATTATTACTAACGATGAAGAAAATGTTCAACTTTTGATTAATAACTTGATAAATAACGTCGCTCATTAAAAAAAATTGGCATAATTAAAACTAACTGTTATTTCAAAATAATTTTATTTTAATTGCCTACAAAAAGTAAAATATTTTAGAGCTTCATATTTAAAATAAAAGAATTAATTATTTTTCTGGAGATCCTATATAAAACTATTCATTTACATAAAGATTTACTAGGCTAACAAGTAATAAAATAATATAAAGGCAATAATATACTGCTTGTAATAACCAAAACCAGTTTCTTCACTGGATAATTTGCAAACGCTATATGTTTAAATATACATTGTGAGTTTTAAGGGGAGCACTTCGTAAAAAATCTCAAAAATTACAAATTTTTTTTTTTTTTTTTTATTAAAGTTTGGAATTTCCCGATAACAATGGTGGTATTAAATTTTTTTTATGATGACTAAAGTGTCCGAAATATTTTTTTTAAATAGGCCTGCAGGCAGTTTCGTGGCCTGTAGCAGTCACACTTTGAATGGTGCTGTTATAGTACTACTTCGTTGCAGTCATGTTCATGATTTGGTTGGCAGTGACAGTTTGTTATGTCAACAACTTACACTAACCAACAAAACATCTGTTTTATAACCATTGCTTATAACCTAGGTAGCATACATGTTTTGGTTACTGACATTTCTGTTTTTAGAGAGTGAAAATTACGTAAATGATTATGGTTTTTTGTGAGTTTTAGTGGAGAGTTCTGAGTATTTTTTGTTATAAGTGTAGTGAATTTTATAATGCCACGTTCAAAGCCTGCTTTCAAGAAACGCGTTTTCAAAGGAAATCAACATAACCCTCCAACTAGTCCTAGGCCTAGTTTTTCTCAGGATCAAGTAACAAATCGAGGTACCAATACTCCAAATGTGGATAGGCCCAAGACCTCAAAGTGCATCTTCTAAGAAGGTCAGTCCTTTTTTGAAACAGTACCAATTGAATGAAAATGATGAGTCTGAAAACTGTATAGTTAATATAGGATTGTTGAATGAGGCTCTTAGTAACGTTTCAGTGTGTAAAAATTGCCATGGCCAACTTGTTTACAAAGTAAAAACACATTGTAGGCCTAGCATCAAAAATTATAGTCAGCTGTTTCTGATTGTGAAAACACTATTACTGTGACAAACTCTGAATTAGTCAGGCCTAACACTAATCAGAATGAAGCAAAGTCTGATAGGCCTAACACATTTTATGACCTAAATCTTCGTTTGGTTTATGCTATGCGTAACATAGGCAAAGGTAGAGTGGCTGCGGAGAAAATTTGCGCTTTTATGAATCTTACACCTCCGCCTTTGAGATATCATGAACATGAGCATTACTTGGGTTCAATTGCTGAGTTAGTGTGTAAGAAGTCAATGCAAAGTGCTGTGCAAGAAGCTGTATCGGATAATGATGGTTTGCAGAAGACCTCGCTATAGCTGCTGATGGCTCATGCAGAAGCGGGGTCACCTTTCACTAAAATGGAGTGGTATCAGTGACATCTTTATCAACCGGTAAGGTCCTAGACATCGAGATTTTATCTAAATATTGCAGATGCACTAATAGACTAAACAACACGCATGGTGATGGCTGTATCGCAAACTTTGAAGGTTCTAGTGGAGCCATGGAAGTTGCTGGAGCAGTCGCAATTTTTCAGCGCTCGCAGGCATTGTATGAGGCTCGTTACCTTGAATACCTTGGTGATGGAGACAGCAAGGCGTACTCCAGTGTATGCGAAGCCAAGCCCTATGGTGATACTGCCATAACAAAGATAGAATGCATAGGCCATGTCCAGAAACGGATGGGATCGAGATTAAAAAATCTAAAAGCTAGAAGACTAAAACACTCCCTGACGGCTCACGACTTGGCGGCAAGAACAAGCTAACAGATTCTGCCATTATTCAGCTCCAAAAATACTACGGATTGGCAATTAGACGCAACACAAACTCTGTTGAAGACATGAAAAAAGCCATTTGGGCAGAGTTTTTCCATGTGATGTCTTCTAATGAAAGGCCTCAACATGGACTATGTCCAGATGATGAAGAAACCTGGTGTAAGTACACGCAAAGCCGTAAAAATCCAATGAAATCTATGATCATGGCAGCCATTTTCACTTGCCTGAAAACCTAATGACATTTATTAAACTATTTTTCAAGATCTAGCCAATCCAAACTACTTACTGGGCAAATGTACTAAGGGAAAAACTCAAAATCCCAATGAGTCCCTCAACAATGTCATTTGGACCTACATACCTAAAAGAACATTTGTGGAGATTAAAACTTTGAAATTTGGCATATATGAAGCTGTTACAGCTTTTAATGATGGCTACATTGGCAAATGCAAAGTATTTCAAGAAATAGGAGTGTCACCAGGGCAGCATTTTATTACAGCAATGAAAAAGCTTGACCGGCGGCGAATTTGGAAGGCAGAGAAAGCTCAAGAAGATATAGAGAAAAAAATTAGACAGAAGAAAAACTTACTAAAAAGAAGTCTGGAGGATGAATATGAGGAGCAGGAAGGAGATCAGCCAGCCTATGCACCTGGAATGTACTGAAAAAAGGTAATAAAGCAGTATTTTTTTTTCCGTTTTTTGTGTTTTTCCGAAAGTTGCGGTTTTCAAATACAAAAGTACATTTTTCTCAAAAACTACAAATGGTAGGAATATGAAATTTTTTTTTGTATGTTTGTAGCACTGTTTTACATATGTGGAACCACTAAAAACATCACATTTCACTGAGTTCAATATTTATATACATACATATACACATATTTATATAGGTTTTTGACAAGCGTTAAACAAAAAATATATAACTTTTAGGGTATATGCCAAAAAAAAAATTTTTTTTTGGTTCCACGTGTTCCCCTAGAAGCCCTCTTTAACACGTTCGCTACCAAACCGGCACATATATGTGCCGGTAGGTCCATCAAGATAGACCACCATTGTGTGAGTTGGGCAACTTCTCACAGACCAGCTCAAAGTAGTGTGGTCATTACCGTAGCCCCAAGAGTACAACTTTGTTCAAATCAATTTATATATCATTTTATTAGCCTTAGGCAAACGTATAACTTGATTCCACATCCCCTTTTTTTACGTTGTATACATTTTGGCTAGTGGCACATATATGTGCCGGTCGGGTCTATAGCAAACATTAGGCTTAGGCTAAACCTCAAATATAAACTTTTTCTAGTTGAAAGTCAAGTAAAAATTGCCATAACTGTGTTAGGGACACATTGGGGAAATAATAAAAAACTAGTGTTGACATGGTAGTTATGTGTATTGTACAAACTAAAACAAATCTTTGGATAAACAATTTGGAAATAGCAGAATATGTTATTAAAAAAAAACTCACACAAATGTCTCTTATTTATAACTCCATTTATGTAATGAGCTACATTTTATCTTTGACATAAAACAGTTAGGAAATAAAAATGTCTTAGGTAACACACATTTTGTTTTAGTTTTTCACTTGTGAAATTCATTGAAACACTCTGGCATGCAGAGTCCGAATTTATTGTCCTTTTCATCTGTGCAGCTGGAACATGTGAAGAAAGTTGTTTTCTGCTTTTTCTGTCTTATTCTACAAACATGACACCGTAGCCTCTTGTTCAATTTGACTGGGTCATGGCTTTTTTGACCTGAGACCTTGAACTGCACCAAGGAATAAATTGTGAAACATACCGAGAGACCAAGCGGCACAAAATATGTGCCAGACATTCCCTGTAGACCGATATGAAAGAATGAAGTCGAAAGAATAGACCGATCGTTACCAACAAGCCTTTTATTTAATAATACTACACTGGCACAAATATGTGCCGTCGGTCCACTGGAACTGTACCGAGCGGCACAAAATATGTGCCATCGGTCTATAAGAATCAACTAGCCGGCACATATGTGTGCCAGCCGGTCCATATTAACGAAAAAGTTTTTACATTTCGGTAGCGAATGTGTTAAATGAAAAAAAGAATTATGAAGATACCTCAAGTAGTTCTTGAGATAAGTTGTACCTATGTTAACATTAACGAAGATAGGGCGAAGTGCTCCCCTTAAATGGCTTTAGATTTTATACATACAAACACTAACACATACATACATAAAACCATGGTACATTACCTTTAGGGTTCTTAACATAGTCAACACCATAGTAAGCAACAACTAAAGGTGTCTTGAAGTCTGCACGATTTTCATTAGTCCTGTGTCCAACCAGGCCATGGCTGTAAAAAACAGAGGAATTATATTTTCACAATTTATCACTGTTTTGTTTATTACCCCTGCATTTTTTAATTTTAATGAAGAAAATAAAAAGAAACCTCCAGTTAAAAAAGTTAAATATAACAGTGCCAAAAAATATTGGACAAATTCGGCATATACAGTAGATCTAGTACATTTATATAATATAAACTGAGTGAGTAACTTGAACTTAAATTAACATTTTTGATAACAATTATGATTGTGAGGATAAAAACACTAACTCTCCAGTCTAAAACCAATTGCTTCAATACTTAAAAGTTCTTCTTGTGTTCTTCATAAGTGTTCTTCAATATTTATTAGATATCAGTCTGGAGTTGCTTGAAGTTGTTTTGTAGTCACTACTTTTGGATTTCGGATAGATCTTGGCTTTTTTTAAGGCTGATGGAAACAATCCAATTTATAGTAGTGATACTTCTTAATGGGGTTTTAAATGAATTACTGCAATGCTTTAGAAACCGAGCTGAGACATCAAATCCAGCACATTCCTTGTGTTTTACATTTTTTGTTATACCTACAAATTCCTTTTCACCTGTTTAGCCAAAATTTAGCTTTATAGGTAGTTTATTTATCATAAACATGGATATTACACTTTAAAAATTTCTTTTCTAATTTACTGTTCAATAAAAGCTGAAAATTACATCTACCTTGAGTGTGACTGACATTTTTAATGCCATATGTTAAGGAGAATTCCAATTCCATCCACCTTAAACGAGATTCCAAAATTAAGAATATAGCCATGTACATGTAACATGAAAGAGTAATGTATACTTACTAATTTTTGTCAACCCATGATTCAATATCAGCTTTGCTAGACGATCCACTGTAAGTGACTGAACTGTCTTCAAATTTATTTTGTAAGTTCTTGGCTCGGAATAACACAATACCATCCCTGTAAATAAGCATGAAAATCAGCCACCAACATCCTATTGAATAACTAAGAAAACAGAATTATAACACAATCATAATATCAATTGAAGTGAAATTCATAATTTATATCACATAATCAATTTTGTACAGAATTTTAAAATCTTTTTTCTACTTTTACATGCTGTTATATAAACTTCTGTAATTAATTTATGATTTTATGTAAATGTTAATATATAATTTATTATTTATGAGAAAGGTGGAGTATTAATAGATGAAACTAACTTTAGCTTCTGTTTCTCTAAAACTTCGGCAGCAGTCGAAATACCAAAGCGTACTTTCTCTCTAAGTTTGTCTGCAGCTTTCAACAACTCTCCCTTCAGGTCCGTTTCCTTCTCAAAGAATCCAACAATACCAACTTCGTCTTTGCTGATGAACTGTTCAAATTCTTCAACAGTCTTGATATCCTTAGCACTGGGACCAACCTGGGCCTTCATGTATTTTACAATGCCACCTGAAAATGTACCATTTTGTTAGTAATCAGTTGCTTACCGTTTTATACTTAATACACAGAACATTATCCAGATACCAGAAGACTCAACTTATAATGTTTTCCTGCATCAACTATCCTGTATATTGTATATTCTCTACGTTTGGAAAACATTCAGAAAGTGCTTTCGCATTTCTGTACGTTTTCTTCTGTCTGGGAACTGTAAATGAAGGTGAAGGAAAATTGCAGAAAAGTTAAAAAAATTAATGGCAGCTTGCAAAAAAACTGCGGCTTGCTATCCTTGTGACACAACACTAACAACGACTTACACTGAACCCTCCAACATGCCCCTCTCGGCCACCGCAACCTTGTAAGTCAAATGTAGATAACACACAGAATTGAAAACTGAGGGACCATAAAGGTTATAAACGATCTATCAAAAAAGGCACTGTATATGCAGGCTTTTTTGGAATAAAATGAGCCTTTTTTATTTGGTGAAACTATAAATAAACATTATAGGTGGGAGAACGTATTGAGAGACTAGGTTCTCCTATTCGTTAATTTATTCTCCCTTTGAACGTTGTAGCATTGTGCATTTATTCTCCCCAAACCAATTGCACCAAGTTTTTCTTAACCGAACTTGCTCAGACGGCGCGGAGCCGGCCACAAGTTTTGCTGCAGCACTGTGATCATTACAGTGCACAACTGTTTTCAGTTTTTAACATTAGATAATGTTCACACAGTATACTTCTTCTGGACAG
This sequence comes from Homalodisca vitripennis, assembly GCF_021130785.1. Taxonomy (NCBI): domain Eukaryota; kingdom Metazoa; phylum Arthropoda; class Insecta; order Hemiptera; family Cicadellidae; genus Homalodisca; species Homalodisca vitripennis. The sequence goes on from NC_060208.1 coordinate 225,292,653, forward strand.
AAACCTATGTAAATTCTACCACAGTTTGCAATTTCATACTAGATCTGAATTTTAACTATTAATGTTTAAATAATTATGTTAATTACCACCCAGCTAATACCACAATTAAGAATCGAGCTCTCTAATCCACTACAAGATATTGACTCATAACGCGTAATTAACTTTAAAATTTTCTTTTACATTTTACAAACTCTAATTTTTTTTTAGTTAGTGGTGGCTATTAGGAATAAAAAATAATACAGTATCACAAAATAATCAGACCCCTATATTTTTTAACAAATTTTACACAAACTTGAAAAAACAACCCAACCTCTTTACTTGAGTTTCTAAAAATATTTTCAATACGGTAAAATTAATTTTTTTACAAAAAACTAATGCTAAATAAATAATACTAAATACAACAGGAACACGAACAGTAAATAAGAAAATATATCAAAACAGCGTTAAACACTAAAATACGCCGTGCCGGGATATATATCCGTTTACCGCGTAATGGTTCGCCGCAGACTGAGGCTAAATCACGCCCCGAGGGACAAAGCCACGCCCTCCCACCTCTCCGACGCGCCAATGAGGTTCAAACTGTATCAACTGCTTTTCGGAACAAGTATTCAACACTCCTTTGAACTCTAGCGGATTCCACAGCAACTACAATTTATTAAATAACACAAAATAGACTTTGAAGGATACATCCATTTACCGCGTTTCGGTCAAAATCAGGCCTAACGTATATATCCGTTTGCCGCGTGGGAAGGGTTAAATGTCAGGCCTATTGGTGAAGACCTGCATTTGCCGTTTATCGACTCCCAGTAGAGACCACCTTAAACTCAAATTACAATCGAGAAGTACCCACAATTCCCAACTGAATAAAATATTTTTTGTTCTCAAACTGGCATTGTGACATTACCATATCTTAATATGGTCTTAATATATAGCTATAGCCTTAACTTACTAATAGCCCAATGCACACACTTTTCCACAACAGTGAAAGATGAATCCTGGTTCATACAGCTTAAACCCAAAAATAATAATAATAAAAATTCAGATTTAGGCACAGAAAGAGACTTGAATTTTGATATTGAAATCGTTATAATCAGTCTATACTGTTTACAAATTATTGGTAAATCACATGTAATATATAATAAACTGGTATTAAAATTAAGTTTCCTACATAACGTTGTTATAATCAGGAAATACCTATAATAGGAAATTCCTAAATAATCAGTAAATCGCCTATACTGTTTACACGATTATGGGTAAAAAAAATCACATTTAGTATATACCGAGCTGGTTTTAAAACAAATTTTTCCATATAAAAATTCATTACAGTATAAACTGTGAACTTAACATATCCTTACCCCTAAAGTAATCTTAAAAAATTGAATATATTAATTAAATTACATAATATAAATTCTAAAATTTAGTTCACATTGTTACTTGACATATAACATGAATTATGTTACAGATGGAGTAGAATACATAGTTACACTGCTTACCTGCATCTCTTGGCCCATTGTACTCTTTCAAAACTTCCCCATTTCTGAAAATTTTGAGGGTAGGATAGCCAGATACAGAGAACTTGTTACATGATTCTTTACCAGCTTCTGTGCAGTCTACCTGTAATCAAATGTTCAATGGTTGGTAGTTTATTTATTTATAATTAAATTAGGGTAGATCCACATACACAAATATATAAAGAGTTTAATGGTACCTGGTCTTTCAATCCCATATTAGTTTAAATTGTGGCCAAATATAAAATGATTGATGTATTTGACCTGTGGTGACAAGTGACAGTTCAACAATTCAGTGCCAAGTTTTTCCCCACTAAACTATTCTCCTGCAAATAATTTCAACAAAAAACAAAGGAAGAAGTCTCAGATGAGTAGTACCTAGAATAGACAGAGATATAACATTCCATTTTACCAGCAGCAATAATCTAGATAAATATATAATAATAACAACTCACTGTTCAATGTGTGTGGAAGCACATGTTTTCTTTGCACAGTAAAAACTGGTATATCACAGTTATAAAGCACTGATTTACAACAGATAGTAACAACCACTGAGCTACTCTTGGTAGAAACGGAAAATTCACCAGGTTATTGTGTGGAACAAAGTTTTCTGATAAGTCTCAAGAATGTAGAAGACGGTAATAAATAACCTGAGGACTGACTATAGTGGTCGTTTCCTGTTTCCTGTCGAGAATTGTCACTCTCCACCACCACCAAACCTGCCCAACACTGCAGCTGCAGACAGCACTGCAGACTAGACTCTTATCTACCAGCTGTCAAATCACCAATGTAAATAGCAATTACCAGGCTACAGCATTGAATGTCTCTGTATGCTCATATATTTTTATCTGATTGACTCCAATAATTAATTGATGACTATTACTTACTCCTATCTGCCCCAAATAATACAATAATATTAATTTAATTTTTACTGAATAAAACAAAATGTCTAAATTTCCTTGTGGAATATGTGAGACTGGAGTCAAATATCAAGGAATAAAATGTGCTAGCTCCTGCAAAAAGTGGTATCACGCAAAATGCCTAACATGGGAGTTATAAAAAGTTTTAAAAATCTCACAGACAAAGAACATAAAAACGTGGTCGTGTGACACCTGCAAATCCAATACAATAAATATTTGAAAACCTAACAAGTACACCTACACCCCAAAACCATGCACACACACTGACACGTCTCTCTCGTACAACTGCAATAGAAGACATCCAAGCGAAAATTGCAGACAATGAAAATCCAGACCTAAATACATCACTTACCTTAGCAGCTGAATTCGGCAACATTCTCTTGGAAGAAAACACTAAGCTAAAACAGGACCTTCTAGACTTAACACTACGAAACTCTGAGCTGGCACAGAGAATAAAAAGCCAAAGCAGTGTAAGCAAAGCTAAAGACCAAGCCGTAATCGAAGAACTTGAAGATGACAAAGATGCCCTATCAAACAGAATAACTTCACTGCTTGAAACCATAAAAAGCAGCTTGAGAACCAGCTAGACAAAGAGAGAAAACACTGAGGAACGAGTTGACTAGTACTTTTGAAGGTCATGACATGCAACAGCTAAATGTAATAAGTGCACATGAAAAACAGAATATTTGTACAAAATAATGCTATTTTATTGTTAAAGAAAAAGCTCGACAGCTTCCAGGAAAGGGACCTAAACAGGAATCCACTAATGAATGCCTCGCTGTCGGAGTGTGGAAACACAGACTGAACCAGAGACTGGCATGACATCTTTAAAACCCACTGGCACCTTTGCCCTCAAACGCACCACTAATAACTGATGAGTTATCTCAAATAAAACTGATGCAAGAAAAAACTGGAGAACTCGATTCAGTCCTCAAATTCCAAAATTTTGTCAAACTTAGCTGATATAAAATCAAGACAAGACCACATAGAAAACCTACTGGAGAACGCCATGGCGCCTGCAACATCCGCAGCCCAAACAACTGTGGCAGAGATGCCTGCGACACCTGCGGCTGAGTCGATCGTCCTCCAAACAACCAGTATCACCGTGGCTAAGACACCTGTGACCGCCATGGCTGAAAAGATAACCAGTACCACCTTGGCTAGGACACCTATGACTGCCACTGCTGCAGAGACCCGTGACTACCGCGGCTGAGAAGAGCAACTCTTCTGTCCACCACTTCGGCATTTCGATCGCACCTACAATCGACTACACTTGATACAGAAAAAAACAAGTACCATGAAAGAAAGCAAACCACCACTGAACCAATCAATTAAATATAAAACTAAAAATTACAGAAGAAATTCACAGAACCACCGAAGTGTATCCTTACAGGTAAAAAAATCAAAAGAAGCGTCAAGTAGTGCAGAATATCGCACTGTAAACAAAGTTGAACCTGTGCTGAACACAGCGAGCAGAAAAAATCCACCAAAAACAGCTATTATCAGAGATCCAAAAGAATCTGTAGAGGCTTTCTTTAATAATAATATTCATCACTTCACAGAGCTGAGAAAAAAACTACCAAATGAAGGAGGGCCCTTTTTTTAGGCCTGGTTTCTCAGAAAAGAACTCGCTACAAAACCCCAATAATTCCTTCAGAACACGCAACCATGGACTAACAAAAAAAAGAAAATCAACCCCAAAATTCGAAAACTACTTTTACTCCACCAAAACACACAATATGTTTCGAACAAAATCGACCGCCTGCAGCACTTAATAGAAAAAGAACATCCTCATATTGTCATTCTTACTGAACACGGTCTCAGAAAGGAAGAGATTGAAAATACAAAAATACTCTCTGGCTACAATCTTAAGGCTCATTTTTTCCAGATCAGAACACAAAAGCGGAGGAGTTGCTGTGTACATAGAAAACTTCCTTGAAGAACGTCACTGAGGAAGTGAATGTGTCAAAATTATTGCAGAGAACAAGTACTAGAAGCCGCACTTATCCAAGTAAAAAATGGTAAGGACAAGCTCAATATTCTGGGAACTTACCGGTCTCCACAGAGTAACCCTGGAAGAAATCTACCACCATTTTGTCACAGATAATTAATGAAAAAAATCTGGAAAACTCCCCACTAATTATCATGGGAGACATCAATATAGATCTGAGAAGGACTGACAAAAGAAACAGAGACTTAGGAGAAATCCTGACCTCCCATAATATCGAGAGGTTTGAACTACCAGCCACGAGAATAACAAAGAGCACACAAACCTCTATTGACTGGATATGCTCAAACCTACCTCATGAGAAAATCACCACCAAGGTGATCCATGCAGGTATCTCTGATCACTCAGCACAAACCTGCCACCTTGTTAATGAGAAACCCACCGAGCCAAGCACATACAAGAGAGATCGTTTAGTCAAACTAATCTAGAGGAACTAAAAAGTGCTCTTCAACAAGAAGATTGGAGCAATGTACTTCTGGCAACTTCTGTAGATGAAGCCTTCAAACACTTCCAAACAACCCTGACATTAGCCCTTGACTTGTCATGCCCACGAAAAAAAGCCAGAACTAAGAGAAGAAAAACTAAGACAATTGAAGACCAAGAAGCCAACACACTAAAGGAAGAAAGAATATCTTAAAGCACTGAGAACCTATGAGCTTTCAGGGAATAAGGGCCGACAAGGCAATAACTGCAGAAAGAAAAAGACTTTACGACCTAAGGCTTAAAACTTTGAGGAAAAAAGCTTCCACAAACCATATCAATACAGCTGATAACAAATCAAAAGCTACATGGGACGTAAATTAAGAATACATGGTCAACAACTAAAGCAGCAGACTGTAAAAAAATAAAATTAAAAATCAATGAAGAGCTGGCCAAAGATTCTAAAAAGCTAGCGGAACACTTTAATTAGCTTCTTCATAAATGTGGCTGAAAACACGCTTAAAAAAGCTAATATGAACCAACAAATCTCAAACTTACCACCACACAACCCATATCCTACAAACAATGTTTCTTCAATGACTACACTAGCTCCCACAACAGAGAAAGAAGTTAAATTCACAATTCAGGAATTAAAAACAAAAAACTCCGCTGGTTTTTGATGAATTCTCATCTAAAATGCTGAAGTTCTGCTCAAATGAATTAATTAAACCTCTGGTAAATATAACTAACAGATCATTCAAAGCCGGAGAGTTCCCAACAAACCTAAAGCTGTCCATAGTATACCCGAAATTTAAAAGGTGGATCAAAACAGGAAGTTAGTAATTACCGACCGATATCACTTATTTCCACATTCTCCAAGGTTATAGAAAAAATTGTCCTAAAAAGACTCCTACAGTACTGTACACAGCACAACTTAATCACAACTTCACAGCATGGATTCCTAAGGGGGAAATCAACAAACTACTGCAATGATCGACATGGTTGAAACCATAATTGACAATCTCGAAGAAGGTAAACTAACAACAAGCATATTCCTCGACTTCAGTAAGGCCTTTGAATTGCCTGGGGGCACGGAGCTCATACTGCAAAAACTAGAATTTCTTGGAATAACAGGAACAGCTAAAAAAGTGGTTCGGAAGTTATATCATGGGTCGAAGTCAGCTAGTTGAACTCAAACAAACAACAAATGGGGTAACAGGAAAAAACCAAGTCAGGTCCCTTACCAGTCAACCGAGGAGTGCCACAAGGATCAGTTCTCGGCCCAGTCTTGTTCATCCTTTTCACAAATGATATGCCCTCAGTACATAGGAAATCAATGTCACACTCTTATGTACGCGGATGACACCACCCTGGTCCTAAAAAACTCCAAGTCAGAAAATCTAACATCATCTTGTCTCACTTCAGTAAAAAAAGCTTATGAATACTGTAGTAAAAAATGATCTGGCAGTAAACACTACAAAGACACTACAAGTTGCTTTTGGAAGGCGAGCAGAGATAGTTGAACACTTCCCAAATGTGGAAATGAAGAATCATACTACGTTTCTGGGTGTTACCCTAGACAAAAATCTGACATGGGTGCCTCACTTGGACAGCCTATGCAAAAAGCTTAACACTGGCTACTTTGCAGTAAAACGCATTGCAAGTTCTTGTGATTACAAACACTGCCAGGACTGGGTACTTTGCAGTTTTTGAGTCCATCTCCGCTATGGTCTGGTTGTGTGGGGTGGAACCTCAAAGACTAACTTAGAGAGAGTCCTTAAAATTCAGAAGAAAGCCATCAGAGCCCTAGCAGAATTACACTACAATGACAGCTGCAGAACAGCATTTAAAACTTTTAAAATCTTGACTGTTGTGAATCTCTATATTGAAGCAGTGATATCTCCAGCACCTGTAATGAAAACCCTCAAAAAAAACAGTGATGTCCATCAGTACAACACAAGGGGTGCTTGAACTATATCACCTACCGACCCACCACATGTCACTGTACGAGAGAAAACCAACCTACATTGGAAGAAAAACTGCACAACCACCTACCTCCGGAGATAAGGAAACTTCAAGGCAAGAACTTCCAGCACATGCTAAGAAAATGGCTTTGAAAGATCACCCATTCTACTCATTGGAGGAATTCCTTGAACTCAACTAAAACTTATATATATGTATTATGCACTGTAAAAGATATTTTGACGCCCTTACAATTCTCCAAGGAATTTGTAAATAAAGATTGTATTGTATTGTATTGTATTGATGGGCAAAAATCAAGGGCTATGGTAATGATTAAAAAGCTAATCTATAAATTGTGAGTTTGCGCTCGAGTTCACTTGGAGTTAGTACTTTTTGTTTATTAATCTTAATTTAAATTTTATGTATAATCTTCTTATTTACGCCTTTTTAATCTTTGAGTTTGACAAGATATTTATGATTGTCTGAATCCTGATTTTATTTTCCATGTGATAACAATGACTTGCCGTTTTAATCTAGAAGTGCTAACACAATTAATTGTTAAAAATCGATATAAGTTTACTTTAGCCACATAACCTAAAACAATCTAAAACCACTTTTATCAATTCCTTAAAATAGTATACAATCATTCTCAGAAAAAAATGTTTGGTGGTCACTAACCGACCATCTATTGCACAAAAATTATTAACGTGTTTGAATTATACGTAATATCTCAATTAGTCCATTCATCTAGGGAACTGTGAGGAATCGAGGTTTTGTTTGTTAGGGGTAGGCATAACTAACTAAAGATGGGATAACAGAATTATCAATATTCACATGAGAATTTCAGCGGGAAGGACAAGTCTACCAACTGAATATGAAGAGAATTTCAGTTTTTCTGTTTTTATCTTTTTTTGTCCTGTTTGCCACTGCACAAATTCTTTGGGCAACTTGGTGTTGCTTTTTCTAATTGGTTAGATTTGGTTGCATAGTTATTTAAGGAAATAAAACGTTTTCCTTTCTCTGTTGCGGTCTGTGACGTGTTTCTGTGTATGTATTCGATGTAAAAGTAAGTGCACTTTATAGTATGAGACGTATCAATGCAAGCCTAGGTTGTGGTACGGAGTTGCCACCTGTAATAGAAGAATAACTAGTAACGGAAGTCAGCTGATATGTGGCAATGCTGGAAGGTGAGGGGGGAAGTGGGGTGCCGTAACTGCCCATACAGCCAAGCTTGCAGTGATATGTCTCATACTATAGCTACTATTATTGTGTCAGAGTGCAAAGAAAAAAAAAGTTGTGTTTTCTTTCACTCCGTAATGGAAATTTAAATTATTTGTGTACTTCTACAGTAGTAGCCATTGTTCTGCTAGTATAATAATATGGTTGGGTGACTTTGTAATATTTTAACTCTAAAGCAGTAAGTTAGTGATCAGTTTTTTCTAGTTACATATTTTAAAGATCAGTACTATCTCTTTTTTTTATTCGTTGCCACCAACTTGGAGCTGACATAGTCCTTGCCCGGAAGTATTACTGCCAGCTCATTGTAACTACTACCTCTTCTTTTTACAGGATATTTTTTTAATGTTCGGCTTTAAATTCTTTTTCTGTTGTCTTTTAAACAGCAAATACTGTGGCTAAAGTAGATTTACCAAAACTTGTTAAATAAAATAATTATAATTAATCACGAAAAAATACAAGTGCCTTTCAAATTACCTTGGCAAGAGCAATGGGAGGATCATTGTCCTCTAACATTGCTGCAGCTCTTTCGTATTCAGGTTTCAGCTTTTTACAATGGCCGCACCTTGAAAAAGAAAGCATATTTTTAGAACAATACAACAATACACCTAACAAGAACGCAATTCCTAAAATAGATCATTATTAAAAAATCTAAGGGGACTGAAACAATTGGATGAAGTAAATTGAACCTCTACTAGTTTTATGCATAGATGCATAGGTATTTGAAAACAAAACTTATGAGAGGTTCAGTATAATCTGATAAAGCTTTTATCTAATTATGATCTTTTCCATGTATTTGGGAAAAAATTAAATAGACTTACCCAAATATTAAAAGATTCTGATTTTGCCTACTACATTTACAAGAGAATTCTACAATACTACCTTGTTAAGTATAACGAACAACCTAGGAAGAGCTGGAGACAAATCAATGAATGTTGACGACTCCACATAAATAAAAAAACTTTCCAGTAGGTACACAACAACATGTGTTTACTGTAGTATTGCCTACCATTTACAAACAAATGCATAAATTGATTCCTTTTAAACTATGCTTTTAACAGTATTAAAAATAACTTCCATATGTATTTAGACACATATTTGTTATATCGAATATACCATAAAAACTTACACTTTCAATTAGTAAGTGCTAATTTTTAGGACAATTTTTCATTGATATTTGAATCACCATTGATAATCATTATTTGTTTGTGGTGGTGGCCACTTATTAAACTGCAGCCCAACATAGTTTGCGATAAAGCGAGTTAAAACAAGTTGTACTCCATCTTACTCTGCAATATCTGAGAGCCTTCAAATAAATATTAACCGTAAAAGTGTATTGCACAAACTTACTTTAGGAGGCCCCTTAATAGATGTTAATTTGCAGAAGGCAATACAATTTTAATTTGTTATTGCAATATAATAAAGCTATTTACTGTAAAACTTGTCTAGATTCTTACTAAAATTACAAAACCAACTATTTCATACTGTTCAGTCTCCTCTTTTTGATTTTTATTGCATCAATTTCAAATTGTATATCTTCAGGAGTTTTCCTTTTTTTTGTTGTTTTTTTTTTTTAATTCTGTGGGTGGAAGTATTTGCCTACAAGAGGAATTTTGTACCCAACAAAGTGATCTCCACAGACACTACACCGGGGAAGAGGGGAGAGGGTATATTGGTCCTCACTTTGCAACAGTGTTATTAGATTGAATTTTAATGTGCGCCACTGGGTCGACTAAATTAAGAGTTTGGTTGACTGATGCCCGTTCACCAATGCAATTATACACCCTCCAGCAGTAACCTAGCTTACTAACTACTGCAATATCTGACAGGACCCATTAGCCTACTTTAATCAATTCAAGATGGGTATCCCAGTCTCACTTGTCTACTGGCACAAGGAAAGATTCTCTACTCTGACATTGAATGCCCCCAAAAATCCACTGTCCCTAGATTTGTCTGCGGCGATCGTATTTTAACCTCCCAAATTTAGTCTCATCAATTACGACAACCGTCAGAGGACCTCCACTTTTTTAGGAAGCTCTTTAAGTATGGTGTAAGTAAGCTTTGCGGCAAAACGAATACCAGTACACCAATAAAAGTGCTGAAACACGAAACTCCAGAGAAAAATATGTATGACGTAGTGGCTTCAAATGCAACAATCTCGTCACAAGACCTGAAGTAAATCTCAATATTCAACCACATTCGTCCAAATAAACCCAACACAGGCAGATTTTTTAAAATTATAATATTTAAATTGACCTTTATCTAGGGTTAAGCCTAAACTTTTTGTTACAACTTTATTGAAACTCAGTTTAAAACAACACACAATTATATGACAAAAAACACATTTTTAAAACACCATGTTTAATAAAAACATTATTCTATTTCAACTAAAATGTAAACTTTGCATCTGCCCAATAAAACATTCAGAAATACACAATTCGCTTGGAATAAAATTTGCAGACCTAGTGGATCCAAGATATTAAGACGCATACGCACTCACACAGAATTATATGACATGATATTTAATGTGGCACTGGACAATAGCCAAGGAACATCCAGATAAGAGATAAGCTATCATCCATGGCTGCAGATAACACTGAAGTACAAAAATACCAAGACAGAGCACGTTTAAACAGAACTACAAAATATTAAAATATTAGGCCCATCTATGATATACACCCCTCCAAAACCATGTATTTGTTATTTCTACCTAAACTTTCTAAAAACAGATATAGCCTAGCTGTTAAGGAATCTTAGAGCAATTGGGAAAATTTTAAACTAGTAGATACTTAAACCCCCATCCGAAGGTATCTTCGCCTTGATGTGGCGGGTGGGCTTGCGTGCTCCAACGACCTCAATGCAGATATGTATATAATGCATGCAATAGGATACTTTCAACCAAATCTCTCTCTCACAAAACTAAAACTAGAATATACAAAACAATTATATGTCCAGTGCTTTTGTACAGATCCGAAACGTGGAGGCTAAATAAGAAGGATGAGAAAAAGCTTCTAGTTTTCGAGAATAGAATTTTACGTAAAATTTATGGGCCATCATATGAACAAGGGGTATGGAGAAGAAAACATAATAGAGAAATCAGCTCTACAATAGTACGGATGTAATAGGAGAAATAAAGTGCAGAAGACTCCGTTGGGCAGGCCATGCTTTGAGAAGAGAAGAGGAATGCAAACTGAGGAGGGTAATGTACGGTAACCCAGAAGGAAGACGACCTCGTGGGAGACCGAAAGTGAGATGGTGGAACCAGGTGAAGGCTGATATGGAGAAGGTGGGCGCTTCAGAGGAAGATGCAGAGGACCGTTCAAGATGGAGGAGCTTTGTTGGTGCGGCTAAATATCACCTCCGATATAAATGGCCCTGGGAGTAAGAGTAAGTAAGTAAGATACTTAACCCTTTGGATGCCAAGCAAATTTCAAGATTCGTTTTGAGTAATGCCATGCATGTGAGCTGTGGGTGTTTCCTGAGTGCCAGTGGTAAATGGCCTATAACAGCCAAGTGTGCCAAGCACAAAAAAGCTATTTTTTTATGTTAGACTAAAAATTGTATAAACTCCTATCCTAATACTGATAAATGGACAATTTTTGATTTGTTTTGTAGGTTATGAAATATACTGTTATGTAATAACAAAGTTTTTATGATAATATCCAAAAATATAAATAAGTAAACTAAAAAAAAAAATAATAATAATAAACATTTTTACATATTTTTTTTTTTAATTAGAAAACTTATATTATTTTATTAATATTTATGTAAACATATGTTACATTTTACATTAGTATGTATAATTATGAACCAATATAGAAAATTTCAGAAAGAAATATTGAGAAATAAAAGTTTTATAAAATTTTTAATAAAACTTTACATTTGGACTATAATGTTAAAATATTGTAAGGGCATGTAATTGTAATTGTAAGGACTTTTTCTAAACAAAACTATATTTATTAGCATTGAGATGGTTGAAAAACATTGGTTAGGACCCTAATGCATGTTCACACAAAAATAAAATCATGACAAATAGCCTATTTTTTCTATTATTTGCTTTTACTCACCCTCAGTTATTGAAAGGCAGAAAAAGTCCAATCTTCAATTACTCACTATTTTTTAGTGCCTATAGTCTATAGCATAGGCCTATTGAAAAATGTTACTAAGTCTATAAAAAACTATGCAAAGAAATGTCTATATATAAAATATATACATTATTACATAAACGTTCAGTCTATTTACACTCGTGGCGGGGGAGACAGTCAAGGTGGCACATACTGTCCTGGACCTTGACACATACAATTTGTTAAGTAACTCTTCCCCTTATATGTATCTGTTATGAAGATTCGCTTACTAATGATTTCGCAAAAAATAAAATAATCGTCGCAAAGCCGAAAATATCGGCCCGCGGCACACTTCGGTTAAACGTAATGGGCCGAAAATATCGGCCCGCGGCACACTTCGGTTAAACGTAAAGGGCCGAAAATATCGGCTCTCGGCACGCTTTGGTTAAATATAGTGAGCCGATAATATCGGCCCTTGGCACCCAAAGGGTTAAACCATTTATTTTTAGGACAAGGCCATTTGAAACCAAAGGTTTCCACTTTTTATTTATCTGTGGAGTACCCTGTTGATGAAACTTTTGGTGTCAAAAAGTGTGGTTTTAATATATACATGGTTGTGTTCAGGGGGACGAACAGAATACATTAGGAGCGCATTGAAATTATGAATAGCAAGTCCAGCCATTAACTTCACTCATAACCACTAATCAATATGATCTTCAGATTGCCATTTTTATAGTAATTTCTATAGTAGATTCTTTTAAAGTACTTCTATTAAAAGAAAGAAGTATTTTAGGCTATACTATAGAAAAGACAGAGGCCAAGTGACCGATGCCTGAACTACCTCTGCATCCTGTGTAGATTTTCAGGTATTTATTTACAATACCGTGACCATGAAAAATGGACTTTTTTTCATGGGTTGGGCATTTATAGCCAAGTATTATTATCACAGGTGCATATAAACTGGGGGGAAAGTATATCATTGTATTATATTGATGCCTTTCGGCCATTATTGCATTAAGAATGGAAAATAACCGACAAAATTTTGTCGAACAACACTTGGAGGGTTAAGGATCAGGGGCATCACGTGATCTGGGATTCGACTTTTGCAAGCTCGAGTTAATTTTTTTTCTAAAAGAGCAAGCAGTGTGCAGCACTGCGCAGCGGGCAGGCATCGTTGACAGGATTAACGTCATCATTTCAGTAAAATTGCCAGAGGTACTGTCAAAAACAGAGTTTTCAGAGGATTTCAAAAAATCGTAACTCCTTTGATTTTCGTTGCCGACGAATTTTTTCTTCACTATTGTTTTCAGGAAAAATTGTAGTTTTCAGGAAAAAAAAAATTAACATACCTTTCCATGGTCACGATTTTGTAAATTGATACCGATTTTCATAATAGCTTAGCACAAAGCTAATCAAAGTTAACTTATTAAAAACATTACAGATACCCTTTTGTGAGCATTAGACAAACAATCACCCTGTCATAAGTACAACAGTAGAGCTACACCATATCATCTGCATTAGCCAAGGAATAGCATACTGATCAATTTGAAACTAGGAAAATATATCTTATTAATAAATTAATATTCTATTACACCTAATCCATTAAAAACCCAATAATTTATTTTAAATGCAAAGCAGAACAATGAATTCAGATTTATTAGGCTGTATAATGTCCACTAATAACAGTCCCCTGTTTCAGTCTTAGGATAAAGCTAAGCTATTTAAGAAAATATAATATGGAAACAGGTAATTATAAACTTACCAAGGGGCATAAAACATCACAAGCACAGTTTCCTGCTCTGCAACTCTCGATGAGAAGTCTTGATCAGTTAATTCCAGAACACTGTCGGCATAAACTAAATTAAACCCAACTAAGAAAATTATTCCTATAGAAGGCAACATTTTCTAAATTTTCTGAAAAAATTAAAAACTATAAAATTATTGTTACTTGTCCAAATATTATCTGCCGACAAGTACTACCACTATTCATGTAATGGGCCCTATTGCCTTGCCTTGCCTGTGTCACCACTTGCCAGTCGCCACCACCAGCTCCGTTTGTGTTGTCGTATTCTGATTGGTCAACGTCAAGCCGGCTACCATGTAGGTAACATAGAAGAAGTTATTCAAAACTACAGACAGCCCCCCCCCTCCCCTGCATAAAAGATGGAAAAGAATGTCAGACCAAAGTCCCTAGTAGTAAAAAGTAAAAATATTGCCATCTAAAGTCTCTAACTCTAAAGATAGAGTTTTAATATTTTTCAAAATCTCTTTCTTTTTTTTATTATGATACGTTTAAAACTGTAATGGATTTCGGTAAAAAATTGTTGCTATAATAACATTTCAATAGGCAAGAGCACAGCTTGGTTAATGATTGCATTTAGAAAGAATAATAGCGTAAGTATGTAAACAAAAATAAAAATGCGGATAAAAATGAATGCTCTTTTCCGCGTGAATAAACCACTTAGTGGTCCGCGTGTTCAACATAATGTGGTGTCTGTCACATTCATGTGTTAAGCAATTTATTGTCATTTAACAAAAATGAGAGTTATGTTGACAGGTACTACTCAAAATCTTATAAAACTTTATCACACGAAGAAGTTATATACTAAATAATTAAATGAAACATGTCTTTATTTTTTATAGGCAGATTTAGGGTTATTTTAGCCTTCTCTTATACCCAAACTCAAGATAATATGAAAAATTCAGACAATACTAATAACATTCCATTAAGACTGTACTAAACAAATGTAAAGAACGATATAAAGTAAGCTATATTGACTGAAATATAGTTCTCAGTATGTCTGATATTGTCAGGGAGTGACTTCCATAAACGTTAATCTTGAACAGTGAATGATATATTAAAGACTCATAGACGGTAGTCAGAAATATTAATTATAGAAGCTCCCAACGTGAGGGTCATCCACTGATATCAGATATGAAACTAGAATTGTCGGACAAATAACACAGGAGACAAATAATACGTCTCTGTAACGCGTCTAAAAGGAATTATTTAAACCATGGAATAAACAGCTGCTACATCTGGATGTTTTCAAAAAAGTAATGAATTTTAACACCAATGTTTGAACTACAAAAACACTATTTATTCAACTCTTTGATTTAGAAAATGTTATAATTTCGAGTGGTTTAAAATAGGAGAAAGATCATATTTAACACATTTTAACTACAAGTTTGTTCTTCCCACTTGGTTTTAGGCTTACTTTGTAATCATATTCAGCTAATTTTAAAGCCTACCTTGTTAACCTGCTTTAAGGATCCTTTAATGACAGCATTCACTCTGGTCTCTATAAATAGAGAACGAAGTTCTATTAAGATAACATCTGAAGTACTTTCCTGCCCAAACTACAGCTAATAAATCTCTTTCTGATATACTGTAGTCCTGTTATGCAAAGTTCAAATGTCTCAACTGTTTAGCAGTTAGTTTTTCTTTTAGTCTTTTAAAGCTACTTCATAGTTTCGTGTCTAATTAAGTTGCTTTGTTCTTTTTTAATGATTTTGTTAACGGTTTGGCTATGCCGCAAAGTTTGGAACATGTATTCTGTAATAACTGCATAATCCCATTAATCCTCCGATTTTTTTACCGTACTCGTTATCTGGATGAGTGAACTCTTTTATAGCTTCGATCATGCTTGGCATCGTTTTATTTCTTGATTTGAGATTGTTTAGCATAAGAAGTTGATTTTTCTGTTTCCGAAATTTAACATTTTTTACCGACTACTAAAATTTACTTCCTTAAATCTGTCTGGTTCGTAACGTAAATCCTTTATATGCTGTTATATTAGCGGAATATAAACTAAGTTTCCCAAGTTTTCGACATTCATGTATGGTAAACAGGAAAGATGAACTATTTATAAAACAAGTTAAGCATAATTTTGGTATACATTACAAGTAAGTTTAAATTAATTACCAATATTACTTGGGCTATAATAAATATTATTATTAATTCATATTGTAAGGGTCGTACAATCACAGTTTGACTATAGCATATATATAACGCATTATTTTATTGTTCCTTAAAAAACTGTAAATAACCAGTAAGCAAACTTCAAGTGAATGTTATAAATTAATAATAATGTTAAAACCTCGAGTTTTACTTTTTTGGTATAGGAACATTCTATTAGGTCAGAATGTTTATGAAATTATAGGTAGGTAACTTTATTTACTACATATTAATATCTGAAACAAATTAGGAGTTTCTAGATAATTGGTTTGTGGTCTACACATTATGCAAATATGGTAGGAATGGTTGATTTAGTTTGAATCTTGAATTTAGCTCAAGTTTACCTTCGTTTTTATTGCAGCGTCTGGTATTAGACACTGTCTCAGACTTAACTCCTGGAAACTGGAGCCATGTTCGTCTTAAGAGATCCAAAGAAAGTTGAGACGAAGAATCTCAAAGCGAACCTTTACATATAGTTTCGACATCAGAGACATCTATGAATAGGTAAAGTGGCAGTCTCATCGTTTTATCAGGTGCACTATTCAGAAGAACATGACTCGAGATAACAGGAGTCAAGGCTGAGATAGTGTTATATAGCAGACGCTGCAATAAAAAGAAGTTGAACTGGAACTAAATTCAACATTCAAATTTGGTTAGTGGTGATTTGAGAATGTTATGCATCTTTTATTTTATGTATACAATATTAATATAACGTTAAATTTTGCCAAAAAAGAGATTTGGTAGGCGAATGAATAGATTTAAAAGCCATGACTTAATGAAGAAAAAACTATCATATGGCATCTACGATCGTGATTCGTGATGGAACTGATCAACTGATGGAAGACAGGAAAAGAAGTGTCGGAGTAGTAAGGTCTATTATTCTAAAGTAGAAGTGGTTTTCGATTGATACCGGACATGTCAGTTGGGATGTGATGAAGTAAAATTGAATAAATAATGTTTTTTATCTGGTGTTAGTTTCTTCACCTTACAACATTGAAAGATCTTAAAAGTAAAACTATTGTTTCATCTATTTTTTGTTTGTTTATTACTTAGCAAGTGACTGGCAACTTAAGGTAGGTTTTCCAAGAAATAGTAATTTTATCATAACCTTATTTACTTTGACAACGTAGACTAAACAGTGTTACTAGTCATTTAGGAAATCTGTATTTACAACAATGACAGGATTGATGGTTGATCTCTCAAACATAGCAGAGCGAATATACTAATAATGGATCAGTTATTTTGGTTTTTCAGTAGTAAGTATTGTTAGTGGCTTGTGACTTGCTTGATAAGCTTATTCTCAGATTAGGCTAAACATTAGGCCATAGATTTATCCCAGTCTGAAATTAGGCTTACATGACTGATGATGATGTGAATGAGTATATGTTGTAGCAGTACTAGTATATATTAATTAATATATGTCAAAAACATTAACAGATTTCCAACAGAATAAACATAAGTGGTTTATTCTAATGTAAAGGAACACATGCAGTCATTTTGATATCATAGTGTAAGCCTATTTGAAACTCAAAACAGAAGAAAAATTGGTGTTATTGAAAATTATATTTGTTATATTGAGTAATTGAACGTTCACAAATAACCCATGGTTGTTTTTACACTCTTAAGCAGTCTGTATTGGTGCAGTATAATAAGCGGCCACAATGAAAATGGAATTAATGAACCAAATTATCTACTAGAAATGAGATTTACTTGGTAGGCCTACTAGTGAAGTTAACGGCCAGAGTAGGAAATCAAAATTTAAATGACATTAAATTAAATGTACACGCTCGTCCTGAACAAAAATGTTTATGGATTTAGGGGGTGCAAATCACAAATAGCCATGTTTTTTAATGATGAAATGTAAATATCAATTTGCGGTTATTTTTGTGTACTGTGCTTCTTTTTATCTGTAATTTTTAGTGTTATCTGCCCCTGATAGCATGTCTTAAGTTAGTGTTCTGTGGTCAGAACAGCTTAGTACAGCACCATCAACCATCCCGTGCAGTAGCCTTCACTGCCTTCTAATGAATATAAATGTTCGGGTAGGGTATTATAAGCGGACCCGGTTGTTTGTATCGAAATTGGCAAACGATATTACTTAATCATAACCATCGATATAATCAATCGATACTGATTAATTATTTTGAACAATTAACAAATAATCTATATCAACAGCTGTAAACACTTTCAAATTATACACGTAGGGTAGTTTTTCAATTTTACATAAGTAACATTTGATTATTAAAAATGGCAGTCAATTTTAAAAAACTATATGACATTGCTTTGAAAGATGATAGGCCTAAGACATGTTTTTCGTGGCTTCAACATGTTGGACTCCTCGTAACGAAAACTCCAGTATGTGAATATTGTGGGAAAGAAACAACTGTAACTGTTAGAGGAGCAAATATGGTTGTCTTCAGTTTTCCTAGTTTTGGTTATAATAATTTGTTTGATCACTGTAAATATTAAATTCATATTTTAATTCAAAACATATATGATTATTATTGAGGACTATAGATACTTTTAAATCGATTGATAGTCTAGGATTTGATATGCTAATATTAGGTATCGATGGTTACATTCTTCGATATAAAAAACCGGGTCCGCTTATCTACCCTACCCAAATGTTTAATCGCTGTGGGTTAACTCTAATACAGTTAATTTATTTTTGATAGTTAGGTACATGTAATGGGATGTTAAAACGTGAGCAGTTAATATATTAGGAAATTAATTTATTTACTTTTATTCATTAATTTTATTTTTTTCAAAGTAAGAATATGAGTTCGTCGTATAATCAACTATTTAGAATGAAATTTTTATGCAGTAAACTAGCCTAAACTATGAATTTCATGGCTTTCATGAAAATACAAGCAAAAATTAACTGAAAGGTAAAACTAATGGCACAATCTAGTAACAAGTCTATAATGTAAACATTAAATGTTAAATTTAGTGTTAATTTAAAATAAAGGAAACTACAAAAAAATCATTATAACATCAAAAGCCATATGAACAGTTATGCAGCTAAAATTAAGTTTTCCCTATTGCTAAAAATTGACCTAAGCTATAGAAGAGGTGCTTCATAAACCAATCATAAAGAAGCCTAATAAAAGTTTTTTGATGATACCTATTCACTAATGGTTCTAAAGAATTGTAGATTTTCAGGGATACCATACTGCATCATTATTCTTAGTTTGTGTATTATATGAGTGAATGCCATTGTTAAATTTTAGAAATTTTGGATTTTTGAGATGTGGATCATTAAAAATAGATTAATAATGGTTTGAATTTTCAATAAAATAAAAAGTGGTTTACAATGTTCCAGTTGATAAGAATTTAGTCATTACTCTAATAGCTTTTTTCTGGACGATGAAAATGTCTTCAATTCTCACACAAATGACCCAAAAAATTAATCTGTATCGAAAAATTGCTTGAAAATATCCAAAATAGGCAGCCCTTACGTAGTTTTTAGGAACAGCCCTTTCTAAATTACCTAAAAGGTAAATGACTCTAGAGAGCCTCTTACTTATATATTGTACGTGTTGGTTCCAATGTAATTGGTGGTTGTCTAGGTAAATTCCCAAAAATTTTGCATTGGTAATGAAACTATTGTCAAGAGAGACCAGATAGGGTTTCAAACTAAAGATTATACTTTGTGTCTTCTCTTCATTTAAAAGAAATTCATTATTTCAAAACCAGTGCAAAGCATCTTTTAAAGTCTCTTAGGATAATTTTGAAAGCTGTATCATCAGCATAGTATGATTCTAGCTGTTACAGAGTAAGGCAAATCATTTATACTGATTAGAAAGAAAAGTGGTCCAAGGACAGAGCCCTGTGGGACACAATATTTTACTGTTATGTCCTTAGACCTTACATCATTGATGCTGACAATCTGTTGTGGGTCACATAAATAGGACTTAAAATATCAATATAGAGCATGAAAAACCATAATAATTTAGCTTTTTGATGAAATCACTAAGATCAACACAATCAAAAGCCTTCCTCAGGTCACAATAGGTGATCTGAGCATAGTCCATGTTTTCAAATACCTGATCAAGTCATCTATTGCATCACAGGTAGATTTAGTTCCTTTAAAAACAAATTGAAATATAATTAAAAGCCAATTACTCTCTAAAAATCAACAATCTGTTTGTTAACTAACAAATCAATCAGTTTTGATGAAACTGGCACAACAAAAATGAAACGATAGCTCTCAGGCTGATCTTTTTGTGTAAGTAGATAGTACGTACATACAAAATTAGGAATTTAGTTTTGCTTACTTATGTTTGTTTTTTACACAATTTATTTGTTTGTAGAAAGTTTGGTTCAGTTGGTTTGCATTATTTTCATATTTTTTTATCCATACCATCAATGAGATTCGCGTTGGCCTATCACAACAGTCTTCCTGAACAAAACAGTATTTTTAGGGGTGAAAATGACAAATAATGAATTTTAGAACATTAAAAGTGGAACTACATTTCTGGCAAGACGTAGGAAGTTATGGCTTGGTGAATTTAGAATATGTGTTTGTTTGTCAAGTGCGTTTTTTTTTTAGCTAGTAGTAATGGACGGAAGCATTCAGACCATTTTAAAATTTGATCTTTTAGTGATAAGTACTTCCTCAAGGGATGTTTTTCTTATGTCGCATGTTGGATGTCTGGAGGCACTTGTGTCAGACTGATATGAATTTTTATCTTAGAAGGTTTAAATTAACAAAAACGTATTTTATTTAGGTCAAATTGCCCAGGTTTGCATTATTGTTATTGGTAATTGTTTACTTTAGAAAAAAAAAAAAAAAAAAAAAAAAAAAAAAAAAAACACCTGATCTACAGAATACAGGTCACAATAGGTCTTTCTTAACATAGAATTTGTTATTGAATATGACTCTTGTAGAGGTTGTAATTATATAATTTTTCTCGTAATAATTGATTCATGTGAAGTTTTTGGAAAAGTTTTATACCAAATATTATTCTTTGGGTAAAGTTTCTTTTTAGGATTATTGTTTAAGATATCTCGATCAATGATTTAGGCTTGTGGTTTGTTTTTAAACTCCTAGAGGCGGACTATATATTGTATATCATTGATATGAGTTATACAGCCTCAAATGACAGGAAAACTGATAAGAAACATTTGATTAGTTCTAAATAGCCCAAACTATTGTTGATGGAATCTGACTGAAATACACACTCTATATTATATCAAATGCAGTTGAAGTATTAATACTCATATCATATGAGAGAATGTTTTAATTTACACCTGATTGACAAATATATTTTTAATTGCCTCATCTTAATATAGCCTATCTTATAAATATATTTTCCTGAACTGAAATTCTAATAAAAATTTAGAATAACAATGTTAACTTTAAAAATAGGAATCATGGATATTGTGTATAGTTGCTTTATGTTTTAAATTGATACACCTTTCAACATATTTTCTAATGTGGTTTATAATACAATTGTAAATTAGTGAATTATAAGGCTATGTACTTTTTTGTTAGTCTTTATGTGTAAACAAAACCACATTTGTATAAAAATATAATATAATATGTGTTTACATTATTTGGAATTGAACCTTTTTATCAGAATTATCATATTTTTAATTTTTGTCTGGATATTAACTTTATATGTAAAGTTTCTGGTGAACTATTTAAGTAAAAGAAATCACTTTTTATAAGTACATTTGTAATCTGTTTCTGCACTACAATAAATAGCACATTTCACTAAAACAATTTTTCAGAATTTGTTAATAGTTTGAATAAATGTTTTAATCTCACTAATATTTGTTACTACCATTACTAATCTTGAGCAAATTCAAGAAGTTTGGTTGTAAGAATGAGGAAACCTGTAGGAAGGAATGAATAGGTAATTTAGTAGAACCTTGATATATCGAATACCTTGATATATGGAATCTCAATGTATTGAATTCCTTGATCAATCCAATTTTTGTCATTCGCCTTGAATGTGCCGTTTACTTAATGCTAATTTACCTCAATATATCAAATGTTGACTACTGTTAACCTCTATATATTGAAATTTCAGTTTATCAGCTCAACAAATCGATGTACACTACCATATTTTTCATGTCAAGACTTAAAACCTCCACCACCGACAAAAACTTTGTTTTCTGTTCTCACCAGTGGTGAATCACCACTCCACCCTCTGTTTGATGTGGACGTTTACTGTGATTCTGTACTGTGGGACTGTACTGAAATACTTGTATGTTTTGTTAAAATTAATAAATTTAAATTGATATATAATACTAGTTATAAGTTTTTACTACACATTTCCAGAAAAAAGTATTCACAATCGTTTATTCAGGTTTTTTATTGTTGGCTATTCGCTGAGAACCTCAATGTGGGCCATGTCTTGTCACAGTAAATCTGTTTCTAAATCAGTTATTTATTATTCAATTTAAATAATTGATCATAGAAATTTGGTATAATTTAATTTATTACTTTTTAAGATATTAATTTTTTTAATAAAAAACACATATAGACAGACAGATGGAAAACTATTTATCGGAGGGACCCATTATGGTGGAATATGTTTGTCTTGACCTGAGCAATAACGTGGTATATACCTTTATCCAGGGAGTTACAGGACACCCTGTATATCAAAGTTTTGCCCCCTAACAAGCCTAGATATATCGAACCTCATTATACCGAAGTTCTCAATATATAGAAGTTTTGTATTTCACCATAAGGTTCGATATATCGAGGTTCCACTTTATAAAAAGTGTGTGCTTTGTTTAAAAACTATAGTCCCTTTAAATGTTTGCAGATGCCAAGATGATGCCAATACCAGATAATGAAGATGTAGTGTGTTACCATGTCATCAAACACTCATCGTGGAAGGGAAAGTAAGTTATATCTCATATTATAATGCTCTACGTTAACTTTATTTTGATTATGAAATGATAAATTGCACTTACAGAACTTTTTTTCTTAACTCTAGAACTGGCAATCGACATTATAATGTCGATCTGACATGCACTTGTTTTGACAATTTATATAGTACATAAGTGAAGACTATCGCCACTATTTATTTACCATTTCAACGAAAAGAATTGCTGATTTCAATGGTGAAATTTGTTTTGCTGTTTTGGCAACAATTATGTCACAGTGACGTCTCATAGAACTTGCCAGAAAGATTGTCATCATCTAGCCATTTTGGAAATTAGTGATTCTACATTGTTGAGTAGTAAAGTGGTCATGAAACTTCACACTCTCATTCTCCGGTTTCCATTTAAAACTCGCATATTTCTTTAATTCATGCATTTGGATTTAGTTTACAAAACAAAACATTACCGGAATATGACGCATTTAAAGTATTGTTCGTTTTTAGTTTTAATCTGTTAACCCTAGAACTGTTAATCGACATAATTTTGTCAGTCAATGCCGCTTCTGTAGTGTTAAACCGTCAAAATTTTGTCGGTTAAACATTCCCTCGTATAATTACTTTTTACAATATACTCCGGTAAGTATCGATATAATTCATGCACCATTGGATTCGGGAAGAAAAATGCTAGGGAACAGATGAGTTTTTATTCCTCTTTGTATTATGGTTATGACGTAGCAAGCTTGTCATTTTGAACGTAAAAGAAAACGATGCAGTTTGTTGTGACCGCCATATTGCCGCTGCCGTTCTGTATCACTTTCGTGCCGAGCTGTGGGTATTTGTAAGTTTTAATAGTTTACGCGTGTTTTAGTGTCGTATTTAATGTTGTAGTGTGTTGTTTGTTGTCGTAGTAGTGTAAACATATATATTTTAGAATAAATCAATTTCTATTTACTGAAATATGTTTGAGAAATTACCGGCTTTGTGTAGGCTATGGCAAAATGACGGCTAAAATTCATTTCACATAGTTTGTTATTGTTTTCACTTACTAAACGTTATTTATAGCACTCTTTTTAGCTCTGAAGTAACTATTTATTTTTGGTAAATAGATAGTTTTCACAATAAAATATATATTTCCTGTAATTTCTTTGGTTATATATAATAAACTGTTTGGGTTATTCTTTATTTTTTCAATATATTTAGTTATATTTATAGTTTTCTAACTACATAATATTTCCTATTACTTATAAACAATAAAATTTATAAATTTTGATATAGTACAAGCTTTAGAAACGATTTTATATTTTGCTGAATGAAAATTTTTCGCAAAATTTTTGAATAATGGCAAAATTTAACTTTTTTTTTACTTTTCAAAAAATAATTTATGGTAATTATTTCATTAGTACTGTATATTCTATTTTATTCTAAGTAATAAAATATTGCAATATAACATGTATTCATAGATAAATGTATTAGCAAAAAACTTGTTTTACCAAAGTCTTACGTGCACACACCCCGATTTTCAGAATTTATACGCATCACTGCTTTTTGTTCTATAGCTTTATGATGCTTTCATAAATGTGTTTAATGTTTATGTTTGTCTGAAACTAGATAAATTTGACACAGAATGGCTATCTCACTTATAAATATTTCTCACTATAACTTCATTTGCTAGATATGGTCCCCCCCAAATTTAAGAAATATTTTTCGTAAATTTTATATTTGATTAAAAAAAAGTGTTTTATTAGAAAATTTTTGTATGGTTAATTTTACAATATAGTGCAATTGTACGTTTAATTCTGAACAAAAAATATACACTCTTATTTATATTGCTTTTATTTTATATTTTTAATAAACTTTTTTAAAAAACCTTGCGCGAATGAGCTCCAAAACAGCCCGACACTACAGGATGAAATGACGCCAGTTCTAGGGTTAACTTATTTTATTTCAGTTTAATTAATTAAATCGTCCTATGTAGAAAATAAAAACACAAGTCAAATAGTAAAGTTGTAAAGATGATTTAAAAAACAGTTTTTATTTTTTTAGCATGCTTGTTTATTTTATATAACTACAGTTTTTAAATTGCAAATAATAAAAATTGTGATTTTGTTGTTGTTGTTTTAATTTAATAAAACGTTTTTATATGTTATTTTTCAAAAACTAGTTATGATAGTATAAAAATCCTTATATAGATGTAACTTATTTGTTATGAGAGGTTATTAATATAAGGAGTTCCAGAAATTCTGTCTCAGCAGCTCATTTGCTGAGCCAAGTGTGTGAGAATTGCTGAGTGATACAGATGTAAACTCATGATACACATATAACAGATGTTAGATAACCTTGAGTCAGTTCAGCCGAGTAGAACCATCTAATACAATCTCATTCTAAAATAAGTCCTTATTTAATGCTGGATGAACAATTTAATTTAATACTTTAACCCTCTGTTGTAACTGATACTTAAAGCACTTACAATGGATTAAATAACAGCTTTCTTTAAAAAACACAATTTTAGTAACAAGTACATTGTTAACTTATTTTATTTTTCATTACTATGAAAAGAACTACAAACTCTTGGTATTAAAAATGTATTAGCTGTTCTTGTTTCTCCATTATATAATCTTTAATTTGTACACATATCTTGTAACAAAAAAAAATTAAACAAATAAATAAAATATGTACATAGTGATTAAACATTCATACGTGTGTTGAATTTACATTTAATGGCTTAGTTGTTTCTTCTCGATAATCATCTAGTTTTTTAGATTTACATTCAGAATGTTTTAAGGATCTTGATTATAATTTAACACGTTTCATGACTACGTTACCCCATCGAGTAATCATGATCTTTCACAGCTGCCAATGGTATAATATATATATATATATTTTCTGTAGTAATAATTAGTGTTGTGTGTGTATATAAAATTACTACAGAGAAATGTGTGCAAAGCCATGGATAACAATATCTAAGGGCGGGAATGATAACTGTATAATAGCCTTAATGTTTGATAATTTGCTCCTTTCTTGCCAGTGCTTTTGAACTGTGAAAATATTTATTTTTTAAATGATTACAGTGTATTATCAGTGCGTTATTATTACTTTTTATAAGATGGCTGTCAATGGAATTGCCAAAGAAATGATATTGATGTTTCCATGCCAATAATCAAAATCAACATACTTTTATTATTCAACAGTTGATTCAATTATAGTTAGCAGTTGATCACATTCTATTTTATTTTGTCATATATAATTTATATAATGTAAAAATGTTATAATGAACCAAAAAGTATTTAAAAAAGTAATTTTAATGTATAATAGAATTGTTAATTTATAACTAACACATGTATATATATTTATATTTATATAAATATATATGTATATTTATATAAAATATATATGTATATTTATATAAATATATATGTATATTTATACAAATATATATGTATATTTATATAAATATATATGTATATTTATATAAATATATTTAATTATATATATATAATTTAAATGACATTGAATCACAAAAAAGTACTTGCTCCGCAGGGACTCGAACCCGGATCTCTCACTTGCCGGGTGAATGTGCTACCACTACACCACATATTCCTTACTTTTTTACGATTCAATTCTATTGTATTTGGCCGTTTCTTCTTTAACATATGCGTTTAAATAATCAAACTAAAATATGATCGGAAGACCTAGTACCTTGCCAAACGATTTTTATTTACATTCATTAATTTTGTATGCATGGCAATAGCCAAATTTAATTTAATAATAATCACTGAATTACAAAAAAGTACTTGCTCTCGAGTCCGTACAGTCGTACAGGACTCGAATCCGGATCTCTCACTTGCCGGGTACGTGTGCTACCACTATACCACAGAATCCTTACTGTTTACAATATATATATATATATATATATATATATATATATATATATATATATATATATAAAACTATTGCCAGTAACCAAATAAATGGATTCATTTCGGTTATATTTTATATTTGGGATACAGATGTAGCTAGTAAATTAATAATATACGTATGTAAAATTTTAATTTTATACGTCAAGATAGGCCAGTGGAGAATAAGTATGTAACAGATTTTCTTATTATTCATTGTTTACTAATAGGCAGGCTTATGACATTCTATAGGTGTCAGATAAAAGTGACATTAAGAAGAAGAATTTGAATACTAACTGTGTATTTTACAGATACAAAAGGATATTCTCAATTGGGACTCATGGGATCACCACGTACAAGCCCCAGAACTTGGAGGTCACCAACCGGTGGATGTACGGAGATGTTTTGGTACTCCGAGTTGCCCCAAACTCTCCCAACGAGTTTCTCATACAGGCTCGCAAGGAGAACAATAAGAAGGGAGACACGATGCGTTTCTCAACAGAACATCGGTCACAACTGCTGTCTGAGGCCTTTAAGTCCCGTCACATCTTCCACGAGAAATGGACAGATACACAGGTTTGTGACTGGTTGTTGTTGTTTCATTGGGGACTATTATTGTATTGTTTCAGACTAGTGTTTTTGTTCTAGCTGTTATAAAACTGTCAAATTTATAATATTAAATTAAACTACAAATATTTTAGTATATTTTAGTCAGAATTTAAAATTATTTAAAGAACTTTTGGCCTCGAATTTAGGTTTTACATATGACAACAATTAGTTAACTAAAAAAACTTGTTCCATAAAATTATAAATTATATGTTCAGGAAAAATCCGTTAACCTGTATTAGCTCATGGGGTCAGTATCGACCCTCTAACAGCATAACCGTTTATTAGAGTAACAGTTTATCTGGTCCATATTCTGGATATACAGGGTGTTTGAAAAGTATGGGTACGGCTTAATATTTACAAAACCATAAGAGATAACATCTATAAACTTTGCACAGTGTCATATGGCTATGTAAACTATTTTTCCTTGCTATTACCATGACATGCCAACCATGGGGGGACGGCCCACAGAGGAAAACATGGAAATCTTAAATTGAAGCGTGGGTCGAGTGATACCTCATTTGAAAGAGCTCACTTAGTAGAGTTGAATGCCGCAAACCGCATCTCAAAAGGTTTATCCAATCAGAAATGGCGGGTTGTTTTAGGTACACATTGTGAAGTACATTATGCGCTGCCATTTCTGACTGGATCGTCGTATTCTGATGCGGTTGGCGGCATTTCACTCTACTAACCAATGTGTTTTCACTGACTTTTTTTAATTAGCAAATTATGTCATAAATTTATAACACAATAAATAAAACTAAAAAACATCGGTATTTATTGTGTTATAAATTTATGACATAATTTGCTAATTAAAAAAAGTCAGTGAAAACACATTGGTTAGTAGAGTGAAACGCCGCCAACCGCATCAGAATACGACGATCCAGTCAGAAATGGCAGCGTATAATGTACTTCACAATGTGTACCTAAAACAACCCGCCATTTCTGATTGGATAAACCTTTTGAGATGCGGTTTGTGGCATTCAACTCTACTAAGTGAGCTCTTTCAAATGAGGTATCACTCGACCCATGCTTCAATTTAAGATTTCCATGTTTTCCTCTGTGGGCCGTCCCCCCATGGTTGGCATGTCATGGTAATAGTTTACATAGCCATATGACACTGTGCAAAGTTTATAGATGTTATCTCCTATGGTTTTTTAAATATTAAGCCGTACCCATACTTTTCAAACACCCTGTATGTGCTAGTACACTAATACTTTAAATGTGGTTGTACACTAATAGAATAAGCTTATTACAATTTATGTGTAGTATGTTTAACTAATATTATTTTGAATTCATGAATTACTATTAAAAAAAGAAAATTTGAATTCTTATTAGAAGTTAGGTAGGTTTTTTTATATTCCTTTTATTAAATGTAATAACGTTAATAAAGCACATATATTTAGTAATGAAACCAACGCAGAATATAATTTAGTCACAGTGTGATATCATTATGTGTCATCTGCTTATTGCTGACCAAGACAATGGTGTCTCATCTAGTATTGACGAAGCCTTGTGTTGTGTTCAGTCCATCAGAAGCAGTATTTTCTTTGCAACTAAAGCATACATAATATCATCTTGAGATTAATTTATTGCTTAATGACAATTCATCTGCTCTGGAATCATACAACTGCAGTAACCACCATTAACACATCTCTCGAGAGGCACAGTGGTTGCTTGATCAAGTCATGATGAGATTGTACTCGGGTGGAAGGACTGACTCTAGATTGTCCTTCTCACCAGACAGAGGATGAGCACTTTTTATCGGGATCTAATAGACCAGGAATACAGAGACTAAGAGTGCTGGGAAGACTGGTGTGGTCCTGGCGATTAGTTAGTCCCGAATGCTAATGTTAGAACTGCGCCACAATAACTGCGTGTGCATGTTAGGTCTCCTTGCATGATACTCGCAAGTTTTTGAGAAAAACAATTGCGTTCTCTATTAATAATTATTAATGACGTGTCATGCCAAGTAACAGTGCTAACACCACAATCACTTCTTTCATTCCTCTTTCTAGTTACTTTATCTCTTTCTATTATTTAAAAAATCATTTATACTATTTATTTTCACTAATATATATATTTAATTTTTTTTGAAACCCTCAGATGTTGCGGTTGGCGAAATACTAAGTAAAGTTATTATAATGCTTGACTCTGATTCACATGTTAAAACTATATTCTTTATTTTTACAACTGGCCACACTACTGGTCAAAGTGGACAGTATAATTCTCGCCTTTTTCATGCTTGTATTTTTGTAATAATTTACGGGAAATAAAATTCATTTATTCTTCCATCTCCAGCAGTTTTCTCTTCTGTAACATTATATTGTAGTTTTTTTCAGTATAAATTACTAAAATATTAGTAATAGTACATACACCGTAGAAATTTGCATCTTAAAAAATTGTTACTTCATACAGTACATACTCGTTAATGAACTATCTCGCTATTCAACTTCAGGAATCCAATTTTGTGGCCTTTAAACTTAAACATTCAATGATTTTAAACTTATTCAGAGACAGAGATATCTTCCAATGATGATAACTTATCTCTGGAATGCCATTAAAAATGGTGGTGTGTGACACCCTTGTTATACTGTGGGGATGTATAAATTTATAAATAACAGCTACAAGTATGTGGATACGGAAATGCACTTCAGTTTCGTTGGGACTTCTGTGCTGCACAATAAATCATTTGTCTTGCATTATAAAATTCATACAATATGGTGTATACATTTTCATAATGCATAATGGTTTTAATTAATTAAAAAAGGCAATTAAAAAAATGACATACAGAACATCATGTTCAAAGAAACTTCAAATATTGAGAATAAAGAGAATACTTTCAACAGTAGCTAAATTCTGTAAACATTGAGTACTTGTTTTAACTCTACCGGCAAATGTTTGATTGGATACTTTGATTGTGCCTAGTGTTATAGAAAGATATGAAAGATGTACTACAAGAATAAAAACAGTTCCATTATAATTTTAATGAAATCAATATTGGGAAAGAGTTGTTGTTACTTACTACAATCAGATTTATACAATCATCACAGATTATTGATTGAATGGACCCCACATTTCAAAGATATGCTGGTAATTTGCCACTGGCTAATATAAATTGCTACTCGATTGAATGATACTATAAAATATTGCATTCTGTGTACACATATATCGTTTTACAACTGTTTTAATAGACATAAATATAATTTCTGTATCTTTGTTTTGGCTGAATAGTACAATGTAATACTACTCCCTACTGATATAGGTATATCAGTTGTGGTGTATTATCAACAGAGATAAGCAGCTTGCCAGCTGTAATGTCTGTGGTTTTGTATAACCAACCCACTACCTCTTTATTCAAGCAAGAGGTTAAGTCTTAAAACAGTATCAATTGTCTCAGTTGTTTATTGTTCTAAAATAAATTTGATATATAACTTTAATTTTGCAGTCCAATTGTAGAAAAATCTAACTATGTTATCCAAAAAAGTAAAAAAATTATACAAAATTTATATTTTTACTGAATTAAAGATGTTTTAATTGTCTTCACAGTATTTAAATAAGGCTGGAGTACGACACACCACTTGCTGCATAATAGGCTATGCTGAGGTTGCAAAAGTTTTAAACTTACAGTTTATTTTATTCCCGAAATGTCCTGTGGTCAAATAAACATGACAAACACTGTATGGAAAAGAAATTTGTACATCCTGTACAAAGAAAATTGTGTCCACCTACTGAGTGATAAGCTTCAATGACGCTCAGTCAAATTTCATGCAGCACTGTAGAACTTATTCTAGAAATAAAGTTTCATGCAAACTCTAAATTCTGCAGATGATCTTTATCAAGATATGTTTTCACATAATATATTCACATTTTTGTTCATTAAGTCAGGTTTCATGGCAGTGTTTAGATGATAAAACACTGTCCAACTTTTAAACATTGACTTTCTCTCTATTTTTTTTTTTTTTTTTTTTTTTTTTTTTTTTTTTTTTTTTTTTTTTTTTTTTACTGTATGAATAATCTGCATGAGATAATGTCTCACGTTAAAATCTCAAATGCTTGTACTCAGATTCAGAGGTCAAAAGGTTAATAAAATTTGAGATTCAATATGGAACAGTTACATTTTCAGATGATTGTGCTAGTGTTCAACAAATATTGAATATGAGCAAATATAACAGATAGCATGTACATAAAAAATCAAAGTCCAACTAAAGGAAGTGGGATTAAAAAATTTAAGTAATGTTTTTCAAAAAGGATTAAAAGATCTTGAGTTTATTAGTGATATGTAAATTAAATTCTTGGGTAAATAAATTATAAACATTTGATGAATTAATTTATTAATTTAAATATTCAGCCACCTGTAGTTAAATTAAAATTTACAAGAATTCTCAAAGTCAAATGTAAATAGGTATATTATTCTGCACTGACCTTTAGATCACAATTTTAGAGTTCAAAATGGTTATGTATTAATAGAATCAGTGTGTATCACCAAAATGGTGTCTTGACCAGATTTGAGGTCCTGATGCTTCAAAGCGGGTATAATATTTGGTTAGTTAGTCAATGTATTGAAAGCTTTGAGTGGTATCAAATACTTTTTAAGGATGATATAATTGAATAATACCAAGAAGTTGTAGGAATTTTTCGAGCAATAAAATAGGAGGTCAAGACTTGCCAGTCAAATTGCTAATTATTTATTGACACTTTGCACTGTAGTATATTTTATAGAAGGGAAAGAAAAGAATTCAGAATTTAGTAATATTAAATATATAGAGATTTAATTAATATTTGCGAATAAGTGGTTTCCAAAAATGGTCAGAACTAATAAGACATTTAAAGATAGGTTAAAATTTAAATAGTTAAATGATATAACTTAAATATTGACCGGATATTTATAGTGATAAATTAGGATATCTATAGTGATAAATTAAAAACTGATGTCGTACACTATTATAACTAACATCTGCATGTAGTGTAATGCTACCATGATGTCTAAAGACAGTTAATACACTATATTGAAGTGTGTTCTATACAGTGTGTTCATTTGAAAACTTCAAACAAGGTATTAGTGCCATTTCAAAGTTTGGCTTTGGGTATGGGGGGGGGGGGTGGCATGGGGATGAGCACCCCTATTTTGAATATAATTTTTTTGTTCTCCCAATTAGTACTATACACTCTCGTTTACATAATTTTTATACTTGGGCTATAAGTCTTTTAATACGAGTTTGAAGTTTTCAAATGAACACCCTGTATAGGCATTATAGAATTGGGTTAAATAATAAACATATGGAGTAATTATTTTCTAAATGGAACAGAGATAAATATTTATACTAAATTAAATTTGACTAATTATTTGATGACAATGATTATTAAATTAAATTGAAACAAAACATAAATAATACTTTGCAATCTCTCTGGTTGAAACTATTTCCATCAGATTATCAGGTATGAAAAGTATTTATCAAATTCTGAGTGGATTATAGAGTAGCTTATCAATAGTGGAGCATGTTACTTTTTTGGAAGTTGAGGGTGTCTCTGTTGACAGAAGTACGAGGCATTCAAGTACCACTGGTCAGGAACGCGGCTACCGGTTCAGTTAGAGGTGACACCAATCTCAATAGACCAGCTGGATACTGCCACTGCCCAGGTGTTGGCATCGTACTACTACAAGGATATCCAGGCCATCCAACTGCTCAAGGACGTGCCTCATGGATTCATCATTGTCTGTGGTAGTTTCGGCCGCAAGGTGAGTTTTTAGTTTTGTTTTGTAAAATTGTGACTCTAAATCGTGCCATTTTATATTTGTTTGATCGTACATTTATACAGTATTTATTTTTTCATGTGAAAATAAAGAAAAAGTTTACTCAACATAAGTCTGGAAACACTTTATTAGTAGTAATTCACAGGCAGTGAATGACTTTGCCCATATTTCAATAACTTTTTGAAAATAAGATTGTAGTATAATCTGAGACATTATTGAAAATGGTGGTTTCTAATTATTTATGACTTGATAAATTAATTTAAATGGGTCTAACATTTTTTTTTTCTGGCGTACAATAACTTTGTTAGTTTACATACATAATAGTTTTTAAATAAAACTTGTAAAAATCAATTTAAAAAAAATTATTTTAACAAAGTATTCAGAGAGTGAATGAATCCAACTACTTAACTAATGTTTTTAAGAACTGTGCAAAGCGACAGTTTTTACATTTGATAAATCACAAATTTTATTTGTTGGTTTCATTACAAACTCATACAGAGTATGTATATTTAACCCATTTTGGGCAAAAAACAAACCTGAGAGTTTGACACCTGGTGAGTGGAGAAGCTGATGGTAGAACAGCTACAGCCATTCCACGGCCCAATTGGTAGTTCATCATTGCACTAATTACAGTTAATTGTAAAACATATTTTTATACATTGTTCATAGATTTGTTAGAAAAATAAACCTGAACTGATAAATAGGCAACTAAACTATTTTACTCAAATTTTTTTGTAAGCTCTTAAGTAAACAAAACACACAACTAACTGCCATTAAAAAAACAAAATTGAATTAACCGAACATCTGAGCTCAATCTACCAAATATTTATTATATTACTGTGAAACAGTAGAACACAGAACACCAAACGTAGCTGAGAGCATTGAAACGCATTTTAGCCTAAATATCAAGATATACAATGGTTATTGTTAAACACAGAACAGAGGTCACAGTGTTTACAATGGTTATTGATAAACATAGAACAGAGAACACAGTGTTTGTGCCTTTCGACTGTGGTATGTTTATAATTAAAGTTCCATAACAACATTCATGTATGGTTCTGGCATTGTAATCTCTTGGCATCTCTGTGCGGAGACACAAGAGAGGTCAAAACGCAGTGAGGATGTCCACAAGGAGGTGTATTATCACCAAGCCTGTGGAACATAGTTGTGGATGACTTACTCTGGACTCTGAATGAACAGGGTTTGTATGCTCAAGGCTATGCAGATGATGTTGTCATACTCATAAGAGGCAAGCATATGGTTACGTGTCTGGAAATGATGCAGAGAGCACTGGCCATTGTGGGAGCGATGGGTGTGACGAAGAAGGACTTGCAGTGAATTCTTCGAAGACCGTCATGATACCATTTACAAGTAGGAGGAAACTGGAAATCACACAGCCAGTCCTATGTGGGGGCCAGATACAGATAAGCAGGGAGTTCAAATTATCTAGGAGTCAAACTAGATGATAAACTCACTTGGAATAGTCATCTGGAATACCTAATCATCCGATCTCAGACTACATTGATGATGGTGAGACGTGCGGTAGGATGCACATGGGGGCTTAGACCCGACATGTCACATTGGCTGTACACTAGAGTCATCAGACCAATGATGGTGTATGGCTCAGTGGTATGGTGGCCAAAAGTCCAACAGGTGACTGCCGCAAAAAACCTGTCAAAGGTACAGCGGATTGGCATGCTTGGGGACAATGGGGCGCCATGAGAGGAACACCAACCGCTGCTATGGAAATAGTGCTAAACCTCCCACCGCTAGACATATTCATCATAGGAGAGGCTAGGATGGCTGCCTACAGGACTGAAGTGCAATGGGAACTGGCATCATCACCATGCTAGTAAGCACTCCAAGATCGTTGACATTCTCAACTGGATATTCTAGAAAATGATGTCTGACAGAATGGCAAAGGTTATGGACTGGGAAAAACCATTTCAAATCAACATTGTTGAAAAGGAAGGAATGGTCAAAAGGTGAGCCTGACTACATGAAGAAGGCTTTAACCTGGTACACGGACGGGTCAAAGACTCTGAAGGGTACTGGGGGGCAGGGGTCTGGGGAGCAGACCCTAGGGTTAACTTAAGCTTTAGCCTAGGTAAACTGGCAAGTGTCTTTCAGGCTGAAGTTACAGCCCTTGCAGAATGTGCAAGAGTTAATGTGGAAAGGGGCTACAAAGACAAAACCATCTACATTAACTCGGACAGCAGGGCTGCTCTTGGCCAACCATGACTGCAATTCGAAGACAGTCTGGG
Source organism: Homalodisca vitripennis (assembly GCF_021130785.1). NCBI lineage: Eukaryota > Metazoa > Arthropoda > Insecta > Hemiptera > Cicadellidae > Homalodisca > Homalodisca vitripennis. The sequence continues at coordinate 225,328,086 of NC_060208.1, forward strand.
AATGCCATAAGGGTCATGAAATTGCTGGCGAAAACCAATAAAGTTATTCTAACTTGGGTGCCTGGTCATAGAGGAATCACAGATAATGAAGGGGCAGACAGTTGCGCTAACTTGGGAGCCAACTGTCCTCATACCGGTCCTGAACCAACGTGTGGGGTCTCATATAACGTAGCACGTAGATCAGTTTACCAAGTGGATGGTTAACCTGTTGAGTCCCGGGTTATGGCAGCACAGGGGCATCTGCTGGCCCGGGTTTTTTCTGGCACTTGGTTTACTACTTTGCATTATAGTTATTTTTTTGCATCTGCATAATCATATACTCATAAGTTTTATTTTATGTTTATTTATTTCATATTATTGATATTTCTAAATTCAAAATATACATATTTAAATTTATAGATATATATAAATTATATATATATATATATATAATATATATATATATATATTTTGATTCCAAGTGTAAGTTTATTTTTTATAAATCAATAAGACTAGGATAAACAAACTAGGAAAAAATCTAGGTTTGTAGATTCCTTACTTATTCCAGAATCAGCATTTATTCCAGATTTTGAGCTGTCAAATGGAAATATGTGCGGAATAAAGTTGGTATCATTCACCCAGGGATAGGTTAATTGGAGGTAGCTTTCTACGTTTGGGGTTAGGCCTACATTCAGTTCCTTCATTACCACTAAAGTCATTTCTGGGATTATAATTTTGAACTACCTCGTTTATTACCAAGTCAACACTATCCAAAGTAGGCTTATTTGGACGATTATTAGAATAAACAGTATCACCTGATGGTCCTGGTACTGGTTCATCGAGATAACCTAAATCGTGGTTGAAGTCTGCATCACGAACTAGTTCACTAAAAATAAAATCACCACTTCTTACACGACTGAAAATATCCACATCACTTTCGTCGTCACTAACAGATAGTTCACTAAACTCACTGCCCAATAATTCATTAATATCTTGATCAAACAACTCATGCTTACGTGAAGCCATAATTATTGTGTACAAACAACAGCAACCCCCGGCTGAAACGCCTCGACGTTTAGAGTAAAAACAGGCTGCCAAGTATCGTAGCGCGAAACAAAATATACCTCACGAGAAAGCCAGTGTTCTCCCGAGTAACCCGGTATATTGAACGTCATTTAATTTAGCGAATTGAGTTGAAGAAAACGCAAAAATAAAACGCTCTGCGCGCGGCCACAACAGTGCGGCAACGGGCCACGACTGCACACTTGCCTCAGTCGCAACTGTGCGGGCTACGGGATCCAACAGGTTAACAAACACCTACAACATTGGAGAAATACTGAGGGGAATGTACAAGCAAAGCGGATGCTCAAGGGACCATCAAGGAACATTGCAGCAGATGCCCTTAGAATGAGTAGAATGGAGATCCGAAAGGTGACTGGTTTTATTACAGGTCATTGGATATTCCGAAGCCACCTGAATAGAATAGGTATTCCAGTTCAGGAAACACTGTGCAGGAAATGTGGCGAGGCTGACAAAACAGCGAAGCACGTCATATTTGAATGTTCGGCATTACAGAGTCAAAGTCAAAGTCAAAGTCAAAAGTTTCTTTATTCATATACATCAAGTACAGAGATAGTGTCAAAAAGTAAGTTATTACATTTATGTGATAATAATAATCGATAGCATCAAAATTCATGATTTGTCTGATAGTTTGAGACATCCAGATAGAATTCTTGAAGTGTATAGATGGCCCGTTGAGAGAGTAGTTTCCAGAGTGCAGTCTTCAGTTCTTTTCCCTTCTTCGTCCGTATTTCTGTTGGTAGGCAGTTTGCTCAGCTTTCTTCCCATGTAGGTCGGTTTCTTCTCATACTGCGTTAAGTGGTGAGTGGGAAGTTGGTACATTGTTTGAGTTGCGTGTGTTGTAGTAGTGAATGTCTTCAAGCCTTGTAAGGTTTTCTCCGTCCACGTACATCACGAGTTCTTGGATATAGAGAGCTGTCACAGTCAAGATATTTAGGGTTGGAAAGGCCTCTCTGCAGCTTTCCAGGGGATGAAGGTTTGCAAGGATTCTAATTGCCTTTTTTTGGAGGATTAGAATTCTGTTCATGTTGGTTTTTGAGGTTCCTCCCCATACAGCCAGTCCATATCTTATGTGTGTCTCAAACAGAGCGAAGTAGGCAGTACGTGCAGTAGTCAGATCTCCGATAGCTTTGATCTGCTTGAGGGCATACAAGCTTGAGTTCAGTCTGTTACATAGCTGGTCAATATGATGGGTCCAAGATAAGTTAGAGTCAACTAAAACCCCAAGGAATTTGGTTTGGTCAACTAAGTTCACTTCTGGTAAGGAGTTTATTTGCCCTGATCTTCTTCCCAAATCCTAATTGGCTAGTTTTGGAGGGGTTCACCACTAAGTCGTTTCCATCACAATATTGATATGCCATATTGACAGCAATATAAGCATTCAGGCACAGATTTTCAGGAGAATGGTTGTCGAGGATTAAAGTTGTGTCGTCTGCGTACATCAAAGTTTTAGTGTATTCACTTAAGTATTCTGGGAGGTCATTAGTAAAAAGAATGAACAGAACAGCACTGGGCCCAGCACAGATCCTTGGGGCACACCTCTTTGGATTGGCAGAGGTTGCGACCGAAATGCCTTGGTGGTTCCTTTTACTGTAGACTTAATTTCAACTACTTGACTACGGTCTTTGAGGTAACTCTCAAACCATTTTAGGGCCGTTGCTGTTACACCCATGCATTCAGTTTCTTCAGTATGAGGTCGTGTCCTAAGCATCGATGAACGCTTTGCTGAAATCGAGGAAGATCGCTGTAGTTAGGTTCCCATTTTCTAAGCTGTCAATTACTGATTCTAGTAATTCAATCATTGCTGTGGTAGTTGATTTTACCTTTGACAAACCCATGCTTGAGAGCTTGTTATCAGGTTGTTGAGTGTACAGTGTTCTAGAAGCCTGGTGAGTACTACTTTTTCACAGAGTTTTGCGACCGTTGGGAGTAAGGATATGGGCCTATAGTTGCTTAATTCTGTTCTACCACCAGTCTTAAATTTTGGATAAATTTTGGATATTTTTAAAGCGGAGGGAACGTGGCCTTCATTGAAAAGATTTATTGAAGATGTCAGTGAGGGGGCAAATTAGTTCTTCTGCACAGTGCTTTAGTACTTTTGTGGATATGTCGTCAATTCCTGCTGAGTTTTTGGATTTTAAGCTTTTAATAATTGATCTTAACTCCTCTTGGGTTGTGGGTCTTAATGATCTGAGTTCACTGGTGTGAGTCCCTCCAGGGAGTTCAACTGGTCTCCTGGCAGTGCCATTATTACGATCAATGGTGTATTTTGCAATGTTGGCAAAATAATCATTGAAACTGTTCAGCTACAGCATATGTGTCTTCAATAAGTTTGTCCATTGATGGTCAGTTTGAGCTGAGGTAAGGTGTCTTGTTTTTTTGATCGGACACTATTAATCGTTTCCCAGATTGTTTTTGACTTATTTTGGGAGTTGGTAATTTGATCTGCGATTCTTTGACTTCTTAGGGTCTTCAGTCTTTGGTCATACTTTTTTTTTAAGTCTGTCGCTTTGATTCTGTCAGCAAGATTTCCTGTGGTTTCAAACTGGTTGAGGTAAGCTAGGTAATCATTCTTCAGAATTAATGCTTCTGCATCTGCAAAGTGTTTAGGTTTGGTCTTTTTAGTCCTGGCAGTTTTAAGAGGGCAAGCAGTGTCCAGAGCTATTGTTTACCGTGGTTCTGTAGTTGTTGTAAGCTTCCTCTGAGTTTAAAGATGTATACACTTTTTTCCCACCTTTCATTTATTAACAACCATTTCAGCTCATCCAAAGTTTCTTCCTCCAATTGCTCTGTGCACTGATTTAGGTGTTTTTATTTCCTCTAAGTTGGTGATAGTGCACTTCTGGGCTGTGTGATCAGAGAGTCCAGTGTTAAAGACTGATATGTCAAGTGCTTCAGTGATCATATTGGAAGCAATCCAGTCTATAGATGATTTTGATATAGGAAGTAATTCTTGTGGCTGGCAGATCAACTCTTTGAATATTATGGTAAGCGAGCAAAACGATCTCATGGTTTTGTAAAGGCCTGGGATTTGATACAGCTTAAACCTGGGAGCGGGTGCACAATAAGCCAGATGGCTGAGAGGCAACTACCAGGCCTAGGAAAACCTGGCCCATCTGTGACAAAAAAAAAAAAAATTGTAATTTCTTGCTAACATACTGCACGAGTTCAGTTTATACCGATAGTCCAGAACGACTGGATCTAGTACACTGAACAACATATCCGCACCCATCAGAGATAATAAAGGAATTTTTATGCCTGAGTTTTTTCCTTGTCCAACTTGTTCTATTGTAAACCATGACCTGGGAAAGTTCATTGCCATATCTCAATTAGTATTTAATTTTTGTGTGTAACGTAACCTCATGCGTTAGATCGTTTAACACCCGGAGGATGGATTTCAATCCGAAAAAACTAGTGTTCTATTCATAACATTCACATTGGCAAAATTCTGAAAACTTGTCCTCTCAAATTATCCATCGTCAGTAATAATAAACTTTAATCAATGAATTTCAGTTTGATTTTAAACAATGTGATACATTTTTAGGAGAAACATGTCTCCTTAAGTTTTCAATACAAATAACAGCTGTTCAGTAGCTGGTTTAGTCCATGTGAGTATTGGTCTGTTTGTATATTACAGTTAGTACAGTAAAGTACAAACAGTAATATACAAAGTAATGTAATATAAGTAATAATATAAGGTAAGTAATCTATAAAGTAAGTTGTACAGTTAGTACAACTTGATTATTTGCTTATACAAGTAAGTTATTAGTTCATAGGTTGTTTGCTTAGGGTTGGTGGAATCGTTGAAGTTTGTTTGAATTCTGTACTTTCAACTAAAACATACAAGAAGATATCCTTGATATCGAAAGGCCTCACAAAATAATAAAAGTATTAAATATTGGTTTTATGTTTTAATGTAAGTAAGTTATCAGTACCAATATAAGCTCCATCTACAACATTTAAAAAAATACATGAATATATTTATGTACGGTGTTTGTGAAGATAGTTCTACAGCCACTGCTGAAAGAATATTAACAGAGTTATCAATAGGTACAACAGAATTTCTAATTGAGAAATAATATTCATACATTTGTTACTGAATGGTTTTTAGTAACAAAAAAATAACATGAAGGAAAACTAATACTAAAAAAGTTACCGTTCCCCATTAATAGAAAGTAAAGTGTTACACCCAGGAGTCCCTATCCATTGTTTTCGAGTTGAGTATTATAAGAAATCATCATTGCCATTGAATAATATCAGCCATTTCAACAACCATTTCAACACCAGTACCTTATTGCAAAGGAAGTGCTGAAATAATTTTGCTGTAAAATATTTTGCAGGCTACAAGCTATTTACATATATTTTTATAAGGTTTATTTTAAATTTAAAGCACTTTAACCATGTATCCTTCCGATGACTGCCAAAATGCTGTCCATGGAAGTGGTATGCAGAATGCTGATATATTGCACGATTCACAAAGCTCTTATTCTTAAGCCACAGTACTTAAACACAATGTAAGCAACGTCGAGCGTGGCTGCTGCTAGGATGGGTGACCACTGAGCGATCCTGTCCTTGCAAGCAGTCTGCCTGCCCGACCATTGGTGGTGGTTTGGAAGTCACCTTTAAGACGTTGGTCGCATCACCCGACAGAACCGTAATCTCCATTTTTCCCAAAATAAAGCTTGAGATTGAGAGGAAGGGCTTTTCATACTTCGGCCCCAAATTGTTCAATGACCTTCTCTTGCAAGTCAAAAGTGTAGTTTCTTATGAAAATTTTAAACATAGGTTGAGAGATACACATCTCAAGAAATTAGGCGCTTTATGTAAGAATAAATAAACTGTAATTAGATTTTTCACTTTACAATACCACATCAATTTCTTTATCTTTAAGGTTAAGTTTGGTTTTATTTATTATTTATTTCTAATTTACTGGACAACAGTTGATTTGAAAAGCAATTGTAAGTTAAAATACGCTGGCTAAATAAAGGTATTATTTATTTACAGTAAGCATCTGCGGTCTAAATTTAACAAAATGAAAATGCAAAATTTTATTACATTTATTTGGAAGGTACATTCTTTTCTACAAAAACCCATACAGTTTAAGGCACTTATCGGCAGTTTGTGGAACTGCTGAAATTGTAGACTGGTGGGCCTCATGGTGTGTTTCCGGGGTGCGCAAAAAGCCCTTGAGGCTTAAGTGCATGGCAGTAGGCCGCCCCAAAGGAAAAAAAAAGAAAAAAAAAAGGCACTTATCAAACTGTGGCATAAGTTTTTCAATATTATTTCTTTAGAAATCTATCCCTGCAGTATCAAACACCGATTTACATCGGCTTGCAGTTAGATGTTTTTTTTTTTCACAATTGACATGCTATACCATGACTGGATGTATACGGAGTGAAGAAATGTTTTAACACCAAAATGGTGGCTCGAGCTCTGCCAGTCACTGCGATACATCAGACGTCTGTTACTTTCTGGACAGATCTCATAGTTTATCTTTCATAAAGTATAGGTCTGATTACTTGTAACAAAATTTGTTGTGTAACAAATTAAATAGTGATTATGTTGCAGCACATGTTCATCAGTCAAAACCGTGATGATGTCATAAGAAAAGCTCAAGAGAAAGCTGCTTATTTTTTAGCAATTAAGCTTGAAGTGGAAACGGAAGAGATCACGCTGGAAGAGTTTGCCAATCAAAGATTTGGAAAGTACAGGTAAATATCAAAGATGCACTGGAATGTAAATATTGTATTAATATTATTTGTATGTATTATACAATTGACATTTGTATAAATTCAGGAGTTTGTTAAAACACATTTTTCTAATAACAATAACTAACTTACGTACCTTCGTCAAATAGTTCAAATTGTAATCATACACTACTATAGTTTCAACTTTTAATAAGTCATCTTCTGGTGTCGATGTCAATAAATATTAAAAGCGATGATTATCCATCTGGAGTCGTCATAGTTTAAAATTCACGAACACAGTACAAACATAACAAATAAATAGTACGAGAAACAATGTATTGTAAAGAAATAAATGTATTTATTTATTCATTGTATTTGTACTGTGTTTGTGAATTTTAACCCTTTGAGTGCCGGAGCATCGCTGTCAGCGATCCCGCATTATATGCAAGAAATGCCAGAATCGCTGTTAGCGACTTCTGCAGTAACGCTTATATTTTATATAGTATTTATCTAAATTGGCTCAATGACTATACATACGCATTCTAAAGGCTTCAACGTAACTTTTGATGTAGGTTTTGTTGCATTCTGGATTCTGATTTTTACGCGTCAGTCGAGTGTAGAATCGACCGCTATGCGGACGAGCCTTCGCATGTTTTGTTTGCGCTGCTGTTTATTTCACAAATGATATTGAAAGTTTTTAAGTGTAAATGGGTTTGTAGTTAGTATCTTCAAATTATTTCATTTGTGTATGTTGTTCTAGTCTGTGTGTAAGTAGAACAATGACTTGACCGTGAGTTACGGCGATCGTAAGCATCTAGTACTTTACTAAATACGTTACTAAATATAGTTTTTATGCTTTTTGTGTTTGTTCAGTGATATTTATAAACAATGAGTCGTAAAAATATTGCTGACAATGAAGACCTAGTATTGCAGGCATTAGATTTGAGCATTAGCAGTGTAGACAATACACAGAGTGTTAGGTTAGGTTAGAAAATTTTCTAGTTTTGTAGTAGTTCATATTTTCATATTTATTTTCCAAACTTTATTTAAAAGTGTAAAAAAATTTTATGTCTTTTTGTAAAGAATTAAATGGAGTATAAGATAGAATAACTAAAAGTGAAAAAATAAAATATTTCAATAACACTAAGTTGTGTCAAAATAAAAAACAAAATGTTCTTCCTCATAAAGTTTTTGTTAATGATTTTTTTATTGTATTTGTATAAAAACGTTAAATAAGTGATCAATGTATTATATGTATAAAGAAAATATATTTATCTAAAAAAAAAAAAAAACGAAAACCCAAGACATTATACCAATAAATAAATTTGTTATGAATTTTTAACCAGACCCTTGCAGAATCAGGCATTTTCGCTCAGCATTTTATGCGTACCATATCGCAAAACGCTGTGGCACTCAAAGTGTTAAACTATGACAATTCCAGATGGAAAATCCTCGCTAATAATATTTATTGACACAGACACCAGAAAAAGTCAAAACTATAGTAGTGTATGACTACAGCTTGAACTGTTTGACGAAGTTACATAGTTATTGCTATTAGTCAATCTGCAGTTCAGAGCTAAATAATGTGGTAATTAACATATTTTTCCTTATTATGTTTTGTTTCCTATATATCCTTTTTTCTAGTAATGTTTCTATACTGCTCTCATTTTCACAAATATGCTCATGCTCCTTCATCTCTTTTGTTACTTGGTTTATCACTTACAAAACACTACAACACAAAAATTAGTTAACAAATAAATCAGGAAAATTGTGCTAATCGCATTGTGTTAAACCGATTTTGTGCAGTGATGATGAATTTATAACGTCCGTGGTGGAGTTCACCGTAGAGAAAATACAGACGAACCGTCACTCGGACTCGGAGCGGCGACTGCTCTGCCTGAGTCAAGTGTGTCTGATAGAGCGAGACCTGCAAACATACAATGCTGTGACGTTACGGCCACTCACCAACGTGACAGCACTGATACGCTGTGACAACAACTCGCAGCTCTTCACCATCGAGTATGCTGATGGCAGCTCAAAGACTTACCTCACCACGAACAGGTCAGTGTTTGCGGACACACCACAAACAACATTCTTAATTTTGGAATTATATAAATGCCTAAAGACTTAAATAGTTTTATTTGTAGCAAATATTATAACGATCTTGAATGTTTTATTAAAATAATGCAATAAGAACATTTAACTAGTATGATGCAAAAGGAAGCTGGTCAACTTTATGTTTTGATAAGAAACAAGCGTCCTTCAGATGGAATGCTATAGTACATCCTTCAGATGCACTTAGAGCACAGTAAATATATGTAAACCACAGCTGTAGTAGCATCATTAAAATAATTCTTGTAGAAATTTCCATTTTTTTTGTTTACTCTAAATTAATACCAAGGTATATAAATTTCATTTACAGCATTCATTGCAAATATTTTAAACTTATTACACATATTATTAATTTAAGTTGTTTACATGTTTGTTGCTACAAACATTTTCCACTGTCTGTAATCTTGTAAGTATATTGTTGGTTGAATGATATGCCGTGAAGATGAATGTGGAAGTTTCCTAGTTTATAAAGGGTTAAGCCACATCGTGCATTCTGGATTGAATTCCATGTATTGTAAATGCAAGCATAAACTATTATCTCTGAATAAATTTCTAATTGCAAAGAATAGACTAAAACAGAATTATTCAGTAATAAACTAATCTAGAGTGATATTCTTCCAATAACTTAGAATAATACATTGTTGACATCATCATTACAAGAATAAATTAAAACTTTAAAATATGATATTATGTTTTTCATTGTAAAACTACCTTTTTACTATATATGTTAAGAATTTCTTTGTTTTTGTCTTGAGTTTGTTATTAAAACACTTGGTTACTTGACAATAATTGTAAACAAATGTGGATTATTTTTCATTTTTATAGATTAGTAATAATCTAGAAGAATGTAAAAAAATAATTTAGGTTTTTTTTTAAGAAGTCATGAAAAGTGTGACCAATTTCTTAGACTTCTAACCTCAAATTAATTAATGTTTTAGTGAATATAAATTTTATTCGTAGTAATACATTTTGATTGGTAAATGCTATTTTATTCTTTAATGATGATTTTCAATAATAGTAAATTTATATATCTCTATTTACTATGATTTACAGAATGATGTGAAACAAATTTAAATTATTGTGTTCTAAATAACAACTAAAGTTGACTAAAACCTCTTGTGTGTAATTGATACAGAGACTCCCTACTGGCCACTCTGTTAGACGGGGTGCGAGGCTCAGGCAACATGGACGTACACGTCAAGATGAAACCTACGGGCAGAGGGAAGAGAATGGGGCCTTTTTACGTTGCCATGGAGGAAGAGGTATAATAATACTTACATTTTTTATTTACATATATTGCTCATGAAAATTCATCTAGCCTTGTTCATTGATTTATAAAATCTTACTATTTTTGAGGCCAGTTTGAAAAATTTGAAACAATTTGACGTTCAACTTAATCTAAATGTTTCAGTCACCTGATTAGAGCTTGATTAACTTAATTTTTAGCCTTTTTAAGTTTTGGTTTCTTTTATTCCTTTGACTGACTGGTTCAGTTATAATATTTTGATCTAGAAATAACTTTTAAATGTATTGTAGAGGTTTTATTTTAAAAGTGAACTGCTTCTAAAGATTATACATCGTTGAACAGCCAATCAAACTGTTAATTTTGAGTAATTTCAGTTCAGGTACATTTCTGAAAGATTTCAAAGAATTCAATATTTATCGGTTAGTTTTCAATAATGCCATTTCTAATCAGATTTAAGGCTCTTGAGCTTTTTTAATTTAAAGGCAGGTTTACTTCTGATTAAATATGTATATGTTAACAAAAACTGTAGCCATCTATTAAGAATTCATCAAAGAATGTTATATGGATAATTTATAGACATATGATTCTATAATTAGAAATCAAATATGAAATTCCCACCAAACTAATTCAAAGTAGCAAAGCGAAGTGCAAAAGATTGTAAATGCAAGATAAAAGTAGAAAACAAATACTCATACAGTTTGCAATAAAAACAAGTGAAAAACAAGGAGGAAGTCTTTCATCTCTACTATTGAATATTACTTAGAAAAATCATTGATAAGAAATGAAAAAATCAAAACTTATATAGGAGTGTTAGCCTTTGCAGATGATATAGTATTAATTTTGTGAAACAGAAGAATTGATAGAGATTACAAGAATTTTAATAGAAAAATTTAGATCATTAGGATTACAAATAAATTATGAAAAAACTAAACTAGTGCATTTTGGTCGATGAATCAATGAGTGAGTTTTAAGAATTTTGAATCTTAAGTCTAAATAAGTTGACAAATGTAAACATATAGGAACAGATTGTAATGCTTATAATAAACGTGAATGCAATGAACTATGTGCATCTGAAAATTCAGAGCGGTATTAACCTAGTAAACAGAAAAATGCATGCAGCATATAAAACATTAAGATTAAAAATTGCTCTCACGTAAAACAAATTTTAAAATACATGGCTGATATTAGACCAATTCTTCTTTATGGAGAAGATAACAAATGGAGGCTAAAACACAAGCAACAAATTAGACATTTGTTGTTGAAACTGGTAATAGAAGGTTAAGGTGGGCAGGACATGTGATTAGAAGAGATGTAGGAAAGATGGTAAAGGAAATCTAATGGGAAGGAGACCCTATGGAAGACCCTAGAAGCAATGGAATAGAGTGGTACCTAAGAAAAACTGGCAGAGGGTGATGTAGACTGGTATAGATGGAGGCAGCTAGTTGATGGGGCCAAATACCACCTTGTGTAACCATGGCCAAGGTCTAACAGTTTGAATATAAGGTCAAACAGCTAGGTATTCTTATTTTTATAAAGCTATAATATGTGACCTATAATAAAGCTCTTAGTCATATATGTGACCGAGGTCATCTTGTACAACTCCACTAATTTTTTATTGAGCATCTGCACAGTCAAAATATTATTTTATTGCCATTTAAGCTTGTCAGAACTCTACAATAGATTTATGTGTTATCTGAAAACCAAATTACAATTATGTTTATTGTTTTAAAGAACTATATTCTTACTTTTTTTTTTAAATTTAAAACAAAGTTGTCAATGTTCTCTCCAGGTAGAATCGCTACACATGCAGTACCTGAGAGAGGTGCCTTGCAAGAGGTCGTTGTTTGAGATGTTGGAACGTTTCAACACCAATGTACCGTACAGTGGACTGATACACCAGGTCACTCAGGATGTGAGTAGTGTCCGTCAACTTGTATTAGAATAGCTAATGTTAAAACATAACAGTATAAATTATACTTATTTTCTTAACACATTTGGTACCACCGTGTTAAAAATAGAACTATAGAGGTCAAGCACTACATAGATCGGGGTAGCCACCCGACCGGGAAACCGGGAATAAACCAAGAATATAACGGACCAGGAATAAGCCGGGAATTTTTCTGAGAACCGGGAAAATTTCAAAAATAATTTTTTTCCGTCTCCAAGAACTTATAAAATCAAGACATAATTTGACAGCTTTTTGAATCCAGAATTGATTATTCACGAAACATGGTATTTTACGTGACGTGGCTCATGAAATTGTGAATTAAGATCGACATATATTTGTGAGCTACATCTGACGCCGGTTGATCTAAGGTTACCTCCACTAGTGTAGTGAGTTTATCTTGATTAGGTCTACTCCTTTTCCGTGGCAAGCCCCCGCTCCCCCCATAAAAACGTAACATGATACATAAGGTTACGTAATGCATTGGACAATTAAAATCGGCCGATCGATCATTTCTGACTTCGGCACTAAACCAGTGGTACGCTTTAAGTGGTAACGCGGCAAAGCGGTAGTAACCGCGATACAAACGGATTTTTTTGTACTTAAGTATTATTTAGTTGCCGAAGTGGGGTCTCCGGGCAAAGTTGTCCATCTCTTCTTTAGAGAAAATAGTGTTTTGGAAAGACGTGTGTTAGATAGATAGCACAGGCCTAAAATGTAGTGTTATAAACATGCATCAGAGCTAGGATCGTCAAATAATATAATGCGGTTTGATAAGAGGTGCAGTCCGGGTTTTTGAGTACATCAGAATGTCAGTTGGATTTATACAAAGCTTAATAAGATACCTTTTGGAGAAGAAAGTAGTGGGTTAGTTACAACAAGAAATGCCGAGAAGGGGGCGTTTGCGCCCTGTTGCACAGCAATGACAGACTGAGCTGAGGGTTGAGCAGCAGGAGAAACATTTAATGTTTAGAATTGGTGGTGGATAAGCGCCATCGTATGGTACTGCCCTGATACTTCCCCCTCCCCCCAAAAAGATTAATTAATCAAGTAGAGTTCAGATGAAAGTATTTGGTTTATTTGTTTATTGTACTGAACTGACCTGGCTGCAGTCTGCCCTACGATAGCGCTGTGTTAGTGTTTATTTGTTATCGTTGTATTTCCGAATTGTATAGATGTATTTTCTAAACTTCACAGAAAGGAAAGTTATTAGGTATACACAATGTTATATCGACACATCGAAAGACACAGAGATAAAAACTAAGGAGCTTAAAATAGGTGATAACGATAAATTGTCACTGAATTTCTCACGTATCGCTAGTGACGAAATGCTAGTGCACCGCAGCTTTGTGGCATTTCTTTCAAACACTGCTAGTGACGATAAAACGTCATCGTTACACTTGGAGTATGGGTTAAATGCAGTACTACAGTTGTCTATTTGGTTTGAAAATAGACTAGATAATCGAAAATGTTCGACCGGAAAACTGGGAATTTGAAAAGAGGTTTCGAGTGGGCACCCTGTTAGATGTGCTATCTGTTTTCGTGCCTTAGACCATGTACCGCTTATTCTCAGTAAAATAGACTGACTATAGACACATATTTTCACCATTTTCAATTCACCTCCTGCCAAAATCTCATTTTACGGCCAAAATAAAGAGGGATAGCTCTGAGAAAAAGTGTGGTGTTTCAAGAGTTTAACCCTTCCCATGCCATAAATGGATATATTAGAATTGTTTACTTTGACAACAACGCCAAATACAGTTATATCCGATATTATAAATTATGTCTCTTGGAGAGTTTTATAGTTCACAAAAGGCCTTTGAAATGCCTGGTGCATGCTCTGTGCTTATCACGCTTGCCAAGGAAGTATTTATAAACGACCTTCACTCTGCGGCAGGGGGACAGGAGAGCCCTTTTTCCAACTCCGACCACCTGCTCGTAAGTTCTGCATCTCCTATAGAGCCATAACCAAACATCCGTGGTTAGTATTACTGCTTTCTCGGTTGTCACGAGTGCGCATCTACTACGTATCTCATTATTATTCTTCATCGTCCGGTAGTGTTGAAATTAGTTCGAAATATTTATCTTGTTTTATAGTGCAACGAGGTGTATTTAATTTAAAAATTATTTAAAATAATTATATAAAAATAAACAGTTTTGTAAATAGTACTTTTATTTTTATCAATACATATGCTAATTTTAAGTAAAATGCCCTGTTTTATAATATTTTTGCTTTTACCCTTTATAATTGTTATAATAAAAATTAGCTTTGAACTTAAAGAACAAACTTTTTTACATGTCTTGGCGTTATAGGAAAGTTAATGGATTTATTACGGTAGTGGCATGCAAAGGGTTACAAGCAATCTATAGTGTTAATTAAATGTGTAATTTGTGTATCCAGGGACTTTTCTCAGACAACAAAGAAAAGGCGATACAACAAACCATGCAGGCCATCATGGAACGGGAGATAGATCCTCAAGACATGGAGCCTGCTGATCTAGAAGCATTGTTCCACACCTTACGCAGACTGATAGCTTCCAAGGCTGGCTTCAGCGCATTCTCAACTCTCCGCGGGTAAGTTTCTACACAGTCTATAGTGTGCATATTCTGTTTGAATCCTCACTTCTGCTTTCTTTTTGTCTGCCATTCATAAATCTGTATACAAAATGAGTCTGTTACAATTGTCCCCACCAAGGTAGGATTTACCGAAAATGTCAGCATAACTTCACTGAACATTACCCCCTGAGGCCAAAATCACCGCCCTCTTCAGAAGTTTTATATATTATATATATATATATATATATATCCTATATAACGGAGCTTGTAGATACAAAACTGTCATAAAAAACCCAAACAAGTTGAAATTTAGTACAAAAATTGATCTTGTAAATATCTCAACTAAATTTGTTCACAAACTTGGAACGCCATTTCATTCCATTGTGGTGACTCTTTAAACTAAAAAAATTCACAACTCTATTATTTATGAAGCAAGAGAAAAAAATAGTGTTCTGAATGCTCGTAACATTTCATCAAATGTTTCTATAAACTTTTTTGTTTGTATCTTAAATGGTTTTTTGAGACAATTAGTATGTGAAAGTTGCATGAGAATAAATTAATAATATTTCAGTTGTCGCAAAATCTATCTATTTCTTTCGACTGAGGCAGAAGGACTATTCAATTCAAATAAAGAAAATATCAGGTAATATATGATTATCTAAACAAGTTGGCCTCAGTAAACATTTGGTAACTACATCAATAATAGTGTTTTCAACAGTCAACAAAATTGTATACTCAAGAATAAATTTCTGCTTTATATCACAGTTCTATAAAAAAATATTTTTGCATAAAAATATTTTTAGTTATTTCATTAAAATATGAGATTATTATTCTTTTAAATCTTTAGAAACTCTTCCCTAAATAATTGTGGTATTCATTAAATTCTACTTTTATATTCAATCATAATTTCCTGAAATACACAAATATAACATTTAATTTATTATACATAGAAAATAAATTTAATTACAATGTGAACACAATTTTTATGAATTTTGGTATGAGCCACAGCTTAAGTTCATCGAGGGAGTTAATGTTTAGTAAATGACAATAAAATCAAATAAAATTTTATCTTTATTTACATAAACTTCACTTAATTAAGTTATAGTGTCAGTAAATTACAGTACATAAGCTTAAAGGCTAGGTCTCGGTCTGGTTGTCTTGACCGTAAATTCTTGTAATGAGTAGAATTGTCTGTTCTGTAATCAGTTGTTGAGGTTATGTCTAAAATGGTTTTGGTCCGTCTTTTTCAACTCTTCCAGTAATGCATTCCACAGCTTGTGACCACTGTAGCTGGGAATTGTCCTAGTAGCCGTGCGCTAGTTGGTTGAATGTCTTATGTCATATTGATGGATTTGTGCATATCTCCTTCCTGTCTCAGGTGCTTTTATGTATATATGCACCACAACCTCTAGGATGTGTAGGTTTACTACTGTAAGTATTCTTGGATGTTTGAAGAAATTCCTAAATGATTTTCGAAATTTGAGATTTCCAAGAATTCTTGAAGAATGAGTAAATGTATATTATACACTATGGTGCCACCCCATACAGCTAATCCTTAACGAAGATGTGTTTTAAACAGGGGATGATAGGCAACTTTTACAGTAGCTGTATCACTTTTTTTTATATCCATCGCATTACACACAGTTTTGTACAGGGTTTGTAATATGGAAGAGCGTCTAAATGTGGGGTCCAAGAAAGGTCGTCATGTATTATTAAAATAATAATAATAATAGCTTTATTGCTGTAGACAATTACAATATTGTATGGCATGCGTCATATCAATTAAAATATATAAGAATATAAGTAAAGTTAACAAAAACAATACAATTAACAAATAAGTACCCTTAAAAATATAAAATTCCATTGTATAATAATTATAATAATTGTAAACAAATAATGTAAAAAGTTTGTAAGGTAAAAAGCTAAAGTGCTACACATAACGGCACCCCCAACCCAACAGAATTTATTAATCCTCATAATCCGTAAACTCACCAACAGAGTAGTAGGCTACTTGCCTTAGCTTCCTCTTAAACAGTGGTTTCCTTTTTTCAACACGCAGGTCTAAGGGCAGCTTGTTGAACAGTTTAACTCCAACCTCAGATGGCAGAGCTTCGTAAGCCTGTGTAATAGACATTACATAAACGTGTGTAATAAACATTACACCTATAGTTTGTCCACCACATCAAGAGCCCCAGAGGATTACAGGACAACCCTTCCACCTGAACGCGTACACACCGTCACACGCGCAGTCCTGCCTACATATCTGTTTTGGCTGATTAAAATTCAATTGTCATGCTTTATTTTTCAGATTCCGGGAAGGGCTGGGTAACATGGTGGTGAAGGCGTTGAAGAGGAACCATGAAGCGATCACACATGCTGCCATCGACATGGTGTGTGCTCTGATGAAGCCCATGTACAGCGACTGTGATCTTAGGCAAGAGCAGCTTAACAAGTCCTCATTGCTGTCATCCCCCAAGTTCCTGCAGAGCCTACTGGACATGTGGGTCTCCCACGTGGTGAGTACAATCCACGTGCTGGTGGGAGTCCCTCAGCTGTTTCTTGTATAAAGTGACGGTTCAGTTTCCTTAAATCAAAATATTCAAAGCGTGCAGCAAAATGTTGAATTGGCTAGTATTATAGTCTAAACTTTTTTCCTGGTTTCGTAGTGCTAACCGAAGTTTGGATTACTTTAACAAAATAAATTTATATACAATTAGTGGGTTTTTTTGTTCTCTTAGGACAAGAAGCTTATAAAATTGCACATAGTCCTATAAGAACCTTTACGCTGCTTCCAGAGTGACAGGATATTATGGGGTGGGTAAGGTTAAGGCCACCTCTTGTCGAGATTCATGAGGAAAAATTTAAGGCACTAATCTCAGGTCATGTTTTCAATTGGAAGAAGGGAAAGTCAGCTCTGAACCAGCCTCTCCAGTAAAAGCAGGCAGGGGGTGGTACACCCTTGTGTCTAGGCTGGCAACAACCTTTAACTCTTAGAGATCGAACCCTACCAACTCCAACAGTCATCTCCCACTGTAGACTAGACCTATTAAATTACCCTTGTGCCCCTGAAATATCAACATTTACGGTTAGTGATGTGCCGCTCCTGGACATCCATAAGATTGCCCAGATATAACTGACACATCGGATTTTGCTGTACCCAGTGTGGGTTCAATTGGAAGGTATAAACCAGCCAGAAGTAAATCATTGAACTTGATTTTTACAGATGACTTAAACTGTAATACTGTGGCAGATGATGTCATGGCTGACATGTATTAGTCAGCTATGGGTCTACTCTCTTGTCTACAAACTGACTAGAATAGTAGGTGAAAGTAAAATCTACATTGAACACTGTTTAGTTAGATTTAATATCACACATGGCGTTAAATCAAATCCTTTAGTATTGAATCTTGGCATTACAGATCATTCAGTTGTTGTTTTATGGGTAAATACTAAAACAAATAATGTAACAAAATTCATGATGATTACAAATTTTTAAGGATAAGTATTGGAATTAGAATTGATGAATATACAATGGGCACAAGTCCTCAATGAGAAATCAGTATCAAATGCATTTTATTTGTTTATTAATACTATGCTAAATTCAAAAAATAAATTTTGAGAAAAGATTGCAATTAAAAAGAGCTTATGTAAACAAACACCTAGGATAACTGATTATTTGCCCAGAGGAGCTAATATAAGGAAAAATATTTATAGAATAATGATTGCTAGACCTTATGATTATAAATTTAAAGAATATGACGATCATTTAGAAATAGGTTGAAGGATAATATAAGAAAAGATAAAGAAGATTATTATTTGAAAAAAAATTGGGAGCTGATGCTGGGAACTGCCGAAAACAAGGAGAATAGTGAATAAAATAGGAAAGGGCAACTTGTACATCATTACTGATGTGGAGATTGTTGTTGATTGCATCACAATTTAACTCATTTTTTATAAATGCACAAAAAAACCATAATAATCATGATTGTAAATACTGATAATCAAGCTATGTTTAGTAAATTATTTCAAAACAATAATGTAAAAAATTCTGTTTTTTTTTTTTTTTTTTACTGCAGCAACTGACATTGACGTTTTCAAAACGATAAGATCCTTAAGAAACTGTAAATTAATTCTGTTCTATTAGATGAAACATGGATTGGTCAGTGAAAGACCTGACCTGTTCTGGTAATAATCTTATTTCCCATCTAATAAAATTTAAAGGCTGAACTTTGTCTAGATTCTCCTGGGATAGTCACATACAATATTGAGTGGTTTTGTGATACTAGAATAAATTATCCCTCTGGTCCCTACATTGTAGAGAAAGTAAGTCTTAGTCAGTTGTAATCTAAGAGATGTTCAAGTACTCAAAATATTGCTGTTTACTGCTAATATGTTCTCAGCCATTATATCACTGTTCAAAAATAATTCGAAGACTGGTCTTTGCCCAATAGTGAAAGGATGCAGTACAATGAATAAAAGTGGCATTGTACAATGCTAACAAATTATGTAGACTCAGGAATTTCCAAATCTACATTGAAACTCAACTTTGAATGATTCAAACGTCCAGTTAAATCATCTTTTTTTTTCCTTTATTGACAATATTAGTTTGTTGATAAAGCAGACTTGATTAAACATTTCAGTGTACCTTTACAGGAGTGTGGAACAGGCACTTTGGTGGTAACAGCCATGCTGGATTTCCTGACGTTTGCTCTGTGCGTGCCTTTTAGCGAGACGACTGAAGGTAAACACTTTGACACGCTACTGGAAATGGTCGCTAACAAAGGGCGTACACTCTTTAAACTATTTCAGGTAAGATGAGATGGATACATTTTAATTATTTATCAGTAGTATAATTTGAGTGCTTTTAATGATGCATGTGACTAAAATGTCCAAAATTTCATGGTCACCTTGTTTTCAGTTCTTTTTTAAAGCCTAAATTTTTGTTAAGCGTACTTCGTGCCGCCCAAGCTCTTCAATACAGGGTGAGTTGAAATATATAAATGTGACTTAATTACCATTGTTTCCATTCAAGTTAGTCTACTGGTATCTTATCAATTACTCTGACCTAACTATCGGACCCATAGCACTGTCATCGTACAATGATTTTATGAAAGAGCTCTCTATACATTTCCAAGCTTACTGGAAAACTCTAAACACATTCAGAGGAGACATCGTTGAGCAAAAGTTTTTGGAATATTTTGAACTTTTGATCGTGGAATATAACATTTATTTCTGGACAGTAATCACTAGGTTGCATTAATTATCACTCAAACAGAAGGTGCTGACTATTTCTAAGTTGTTGTTTTGGAGTATTTTGTCAATACAGCTTTGATTTGACATCTTGTGGTAAAATATGTGTATTTGCTTAGAATAGAGATAACAGAGTACTAGGATTTAAGTATTTTTAAAATTGTTCTTTTGATATATTGGTACATTGTAAGTCTACCATGTATGGAAGGCAGTTCCTATATAAAAATAGATAAGGATTTTGTTATAAATTTAAGAAAACCTCCCATTGTTTTTGCATATATTTTAATAAAATAGTTTTTTTTGATCCAGCTCTAGTTGTTCGTAGAAATATAACTAATGAAATGCCTCCTAAATGATTTTATGATGAATGTTAAGCAAATTCTATCTCGGCAACAATGTTTCATCATTTGTCCTGCCAAAAAGATGTAAAAATTTATTTGCTGTTGATTCTCCACATAACATCTCATGAATTAAATGGAGTTTTTATGTCTTGAAATGGTAGTATATATAACTTCATCACAGCAGTTAATGTAGCGTGTTGTGTGGTATAAAAACTCCCCTATTTTTCGTTTATTGTACAAAATAATATACCTTTTTTTATAAGGCCATAACACAAGAGTACTATATATAATCTGTACTGTTTGAGAATTAAAACACAGAGAGTACAAGCAACGATAAAAAATAACCCAATTTTAGTAAAGATTTGATAAAGAATTTAAGATTGAAAATAAGATTATTACAGATAGACATAACACTCTTATATAGGTAACAAAAACTTATAAAACAGTAAGTGTAATACCATGTATTAATTGAATATTTCCAACAAGATTTTATAATATAATATTATTCATTTGGTTAATTATAAGAATCGCCGCCACCTTGTGAAGTTCAAGGTCAGGAGATCCACACTTAGAATTATATTGAAATGTTACTTCCTTATTATTCGACTATTTTTATTCTAAATTATCTTTTACTACTTCATTTTCCTTTATTTTTTATTATTTTTATTTTTTTTTTTTAATTTTTTTAATTATATTTTTATTTTTTTTGTTATATTATTTTATTATTATATATTTTATTTTTATTTTTTATATTTATTATTTTTTTTTTTATATTCTTCTAAATTTATTAATTTTTTATTTAATTATTATTTTTTAATTTATTTTTTTTTTTTATTCTTATTTTAATGCTTCCCCCAACAAAAAAGAAAAAAAAAAAAATAAAAATAAAAAAAAAAAAAAAAAATAAAAAAAAAAAAGAAAAAACAAAAAAGAAAAAAAAGGAAAATATAAAGAAAAAAAAAAAAAAAAAAAAAAAAGAAAAAAACCACATTAAAAAAAAAAAAAAAAGAAAAAAAAAAAAAAACAAACAACCCTCCAAAAAAAAAAAAAACCTAAAAAAAAAAAAACAAAGAAAAAAAAAAAAAATAAAAAATATAAATAAAAAAATAAAAAATAAAAATAAAAAAAAAAAAAAAAAAAAAAATAACTCCTATAAACAATTGCTCCCTCCCTAACCAAAAAAAAAAAATAAAAAAAAAAAACAAAAAAAAAAAAAAAAAAAAAAAAAAAGTAACAGAAACAATACATAAAAAAAAAAAACAAAGTATACCCAGATATCCCTCCCACACGCCAAAAAAAAAAAAAAAAAAAAAAACAAAACGTTCTAAGGTCCTCTCCATGTAGCCCAAAATATGTGATACAGTTGCTATCTTGAAGTGTTTGGGATGCTGTTGCTTTCAAGTTTGTTATGGGAGCTTGTTAGTTACAGTGCTTCACTGTATGAAGCTTCATCCGTAAATGTTTAGATGTAAAAAATTATTTCAATGGTTGTCCAATTTTGAAGACTTGTATGGCAGATTTAAGTTTTTGTGTATTTCCTTGTTAATTGTATTGCATAGTTAACTTCTTGAAGGAACACATCATGAAATGTACAGGCTACAACAGATTTCATTCCAAGTGTTTGAGGGCTCGTCTGCAGCTTTCTTTGTGAGTTACAGTCCAGGCAGACATCTGATAGCTCTCTTCTGATGTTTTCTCAAGATTGGTGTTTGGTATTAACCTCCCGTACTGCCAAGCCAAATCGTATATGGGATTCAAACGTGCACAATATCCAGTCTTTTCTGTTTCTTCTGTTACTAACTACGTAATTCTGCATATAACATAAATCCCTGAGAATAATGTTTTGCCGTAGTTAGTCAACATGAGGTGTCCAGTTTTTAATTTTGCCATACTATGATGCCTAAGAAGTTTAGTGAGGGATTACTTCCTAGCCAGGTAGTCAAGATCCAAGATATCTGTGTTTTGGTAGTAAAATTATTCATTTGTACTGTTTTTTCACATTTAAAACTAAATCATTAGAGGTAAAGCAAATTGTTTTTGGGTGGTTGTAAAGTGTTGTATTTGTGTTTTCTATTTGCGTTAGTCTATTGATGTACATGCTATTGGGAGGACTGGTGTCATCCGCATACATACCTGTACGGAGCCATCTTGTAACCAGTCGTCAATGTTCATTGTGAGCAACAAGACTGGGCCTAGGCCTAGCGCCTGATCCCTGAGACACACCCCCTTTGTTCAACCTTTGAACTCTGATTGACCTTCATCAAGGGTTTGCAGCCTTGTGAAGCTGTTGATTTCTACAAGCTGCTTAGTATTGCTCAATTTGCTCTGAATCCAGTATTATATTTCTGTTCTTCTATACCCATATTCCTCGGCTTTTGAAGTAAGTGGACTGTGGTTTGTAACAGTCAAAAGCTTTGCTGAAATCAAGGAACAGTCTGGTTACTGTGCAGGCCCTTCTACACTGTCCTGCTTTTAGAATCCAATGTTGTTAGCTTGTTGAAAGATTGGTGATGTTTGACATGATGTATCAGATTTACAAGCACAATCTTTTCATAAATTTTGGAGATAGTTAAAATCAGAGAGATAGGTTTGGTGCCTAGTGTTGGCTGCTGCTTCGCTTTTTATATTTTGGATAGATTATTGAAATTTTAAAATTAACTGGGAAAATTCCTTGTTAGAATGGACTTATTTATGGAATTCAGTAAGAGAGGGGAGGCAAATCATTTTTTTTTCAGATTTAATCATTTTAGCTTGGTATTTCATCTATGCCCAGATTAGGTTTTTTTTGATTTAATAATATCTAATGGCCTTTCTTCCATATAATTTTGGGTTACATGTGGGAAGAAAAATCCATCCAAGTCCTACTCTGCTTTAAATTCTGGTTAATTGGAAGGTGAAGTTAATTTGTTTATTGTTTTGTATTGTTCTATTGTACCACTGTAATAAATAAGTTTGTTAAAGCAGTTGCTACTTTATATTGCTTCTTTGATTGTGTTTACTATTAATTGCAATGAACCTTGTTGTCTGGATTGCAGCTCGCCTTAATCTTCATCATTTAATACCTTTTCAAAGAGCTTTGAACTTATTTTATGCTCTGTCAATGTGAACTGCTGTACAATCTCTTCTCAATGTTTTCAATTTCTGGCCATAGTCTTTTCTTGGCTGCTGTTTCTGTCCTGAAATAAATGCTAACACATTCCTTTCTATTCACAGCTATACTTCAAAGCTTGTTAAAAAATACTCATAAGTATGTTTTGTTGAATTGTTAGTAAGGAAATAACAACTGCAAAAAGAAAAATGTAGACTCCTGTTAGTTTTTACCCTAAAATTTTATTCATAGTTTCAAAAATTATAACACCTGTCTGTTACAGCATACATCGCTGACGGTACTGAAGGGTGCAGGGCTGGTGATGCGGGCGGTGGTAGAGGAGGGAGAGGCTACAGTGGCCAGCAAGATGCAGGAACTGGCACTATGTGAGGGGGCACTCCCGAGGCACCTGCTCATCGCTCTGTTCACCAACAGCTCTGAGCAGCGACACCTGGCACACAGGCAACTCAGCAGACACCTTGTGGGGCTCTGGGTCACCGGAAACCCTGACGCCTTGGATCTTCTGCACCGCTGTATGGTGAGTAAGTTGTCCAGCCGATGTCTAACATATTATTTGGTAATATTGTCTCATACCGATCTTTCAATTGGTAATTGCACAGCCCATAGGTTTACTGCAGTACCTGGAGAGCAAGGACAAGGTGCCTGATGGGGAAGCTGAGGATGTGCTGCAGATCCGTGATAACCTCAAGCTGGCATTGGATCATGCAGCGAAGACGCAACGCAACAATATAGCCATCAAGCTTGAGAGACACAGAAAAATACTGGAGAAACATGTGGAGGTAGGATTCATACGATATTAGTCGGTCATTTGACTCAATAGTACTGCTTACATTAGTTATAGGATGTAGTTCCATCTTGTCTGGGAGTATGTTATTTGGTTTGTACTAGTGACGGAAAAATCCAATATGCTCAAATTTTAGATCTGATTCCGAATCTAAAAAATCGATTCCCAATTCTCAAATTTCGAATCCTAATAGCTTTTTATAGCCTACTTGTGATTCAAATAAAATCATAATCAATTACTCAAATTTTTAAACTTTTTGAGACAGTCTGATAACAAAAAGTAATCCAAGAATACCATTCTATTAAAGGAACTTACGAATTGAGGATCAGGGAAATAGCTATATGTTAACAACTAAGTTATATTCCCTATTTTCTATTTTAGTTTGTTGGATTATAATTTGGGCTTTCGGAATTTATGCCTTAAAAATATGGGCATAATTTGCATCATATATAAAACTTAAATAGTTGAAAAATTTCAAACTTTGCCTAGCCATAATAAAATATGGTGAGATATAAAAATATATATATATCAGAAATATTTATTTCCAGAACAACTACACAAATTGTGAGGTAAGTAAACAATGTGCAGCTGTCTGTTTGCTTCCAATCGACTGGCATCCGCAAAAAGATGCAGCAGACTTACAGCGATGAATGAACATTAATATAATAGAATTGCAAATACAATATTACTTAGAAAACTACCATAATTTCTTGATTAGGTTATCTATCTACAATTTTTTATACATAAAGTATAACAAAAACACGTTTTGACGATCAGTAACATGTGTGCTGCCGATCAGGTGATAAATCAATGACATGGTGAATCCCCGCAGATTCAATTGTTAAATACCATTAAACTACTCTTCTAGAATCTAAGTCTTTGTTCAAGATTTGTGGTTTTGAGATTCAGGATATGGCTTCCACACATCACTAGTTTGTGCCCTATACTTTCTTTTTATACTATTAAAAAGTTCATAGGCATATTTTATGTACTGTGTTTCTAAATTACTTTCAATTTAAAAATGGACATGAGGTATAAAATAATGTTTTGAGTCGTAAAATAAAAAAATAACATCTTAAGCTATTATATGTAGAAAATGAACCTCTTAATACATTTAATTGGTTAGTTGTTTAATGTATAAGAAACCATGTTTTTCCATTAAATAAAACTTTTTGATAGCTTGTGATTTTAAGTATATTTTCGCTTTAGTTAAAATCACCTTTTGTTACTGGGGCTACTTGTTTGTATTAGGAACATAAGTCTATACTGTACTACATTTGTGGATGAATATTTAAATAAATAAAATGAATACAAATTTATTATTCAATGAGATAAACATTACTATTCAATAGTTTACATTTGTAGTGAAACCAAAATATATTCAAACTCAAAAAGTAATAGAGTATATAGTAACATTTATACTAGTTATTTATACATGATAGAATATAATAACATTTGCACTAGTTATCTATACACAATAGAATATAAGAACATTTGTAATAGTTATTTATACAAGTGGTAAGGTAAGGAAGGAACAGAACAATGAGTCTTTTTGTTTGGCTACATTATGAGGTGAATCTTGTAGCTATCTCAGTTCAAATATTATTCTCTATTAATTTTTTTATTTGGTTTAATTAAAATTATACATTTCTACAAACAGCAACAATTTGTCAATTCAATAAGTAAACACAGTGATGGTTGTCTCTATAAGTGCTGAATTTTATGTTTTATTGTGTTTATGTGTGTTAAATTTGTAATTTTATAAATTTATGAACATTTTCGCTCATAATTTCTATAACAAGATTATTAAATTATATTACTGGAAAAAGGAAATTTATAATATTTGACATTACTAAACCAACATTAAATAATATAATAGATATATATTTTTTTAATTTAAAATTTTCTTAATAATGGTTGTTTAAATAATAGTTTTTCAAAGCAGACATTTTAAAAGAAAAGAACAAAATTAGAAGTAAGAAAACATTTCATGAAATAATTTACAAATAAAATTCCTGTAAAATTTTGCACTTATATTAAATTGGCAATACAAATAAATGTAGGCCTAGTTTTAAGTTATTTAAAAAATGCTTTGGAAAATTGTATGTAAATTTTATTAGCATACTAAATTATATTATTTAGCTATTCTTTATATTATGGCAGTTTCAGTTCATTCTTTTAAGGGGACAGGGTAGGGCCTATCTAAACAATGTTAAATTGACCAAACATTTGCACACATTTCTCAATAACCATAACAGATATCCCAATGAAATTTGTTCACAATAATAATTATACTATTGTACAATATTTAACAGAAGGAATTTAAAAAATATTTAAAAAAATTTATTTTTTTGATTTTTTTATAAACTGCAACAAAAACATTGTTTTTAGCTTAATATTTAATATTTTCTTTTTTTCTAGAATGAATATTGATAAAATCTCTTGTTAAACCATACAACTAAGTTAGTTTTATATGTGATAAAAATTTCAGAGCTTTAAACCTCTCCAATGCTGAGAAAAGTGTGCAAATGTATTTAAAAATGTAAGTTTCGGAAATCGCAAAAAACACCAAGAAAGACAGTGTTTTAATGGTAAATACATGAATTTAACGTAAACTTACTTTTAATGCATCCCATAACCATAGCTGGGGTCATCAGGATCCACTTCCACATCTTCAATTTTCATTTTTTTTATGTCTTCTCATTTGTCTAGCCTTCTTTGTGATCTCTAACACTTGTTTTTGCACAAAGTATACTCGGTCCTTATCCAACCTTTTCATAGCTTCAATTGTGTTTAGGCCTATTTTCATTTTACATTTTTTCATAGTTTCACATTTGGCAATGTAAACCATCATTAAAACATGAAATTGCATCATAAATGCCAAAATGCAATGTTTTATTAGCTACAAAGACAGTTTTGGGAATGCGGTTCCAAATAACATTGTTCACGCTCTCATTTGGATTTTGGGTTTTCCCATGAACACATTTTTTAGTAGATCTGCTTTGGCTAGGTCATTAAAAATAGGTTTAATCTCCTTCATAACGACTGCAGGTAGTGCCTTTTTATGGGAAAAATGTTGTTGGTTCGCAACTGCCTTTTGGTACTTGCACCACGATTGCTGGCAAAATCAGTGCGTGCAATGTCCACAAATATCGTAAATAAACATGACTTACATATAGATATATATATATATATATATTGTATTATATATCAAAATGTTCAGAATACTTCAGAGAACAAGAAAAAACAATAAAATGATTTTCGAAAAAAATATTTTTTTTGCTTACCCTGAATTAGATACAGAAATATTACTATTACTTCATGTCGGATTTTAACACTAATTTGGTATTGACACAGCATGTCCTGCTTCACTGGGGGAAAACATCATTGAGCAGTACGCTGGGCATCGAAAAGAAGGAAGATAAACCAAGAGACCGACCTATAGTTCTCCGAAAGAGACGCGAGAGAGTGAAGATTGAATCCAACTGGGCTCT
The DNA here is from genome assembly GCF_021130785.1 of Homalodisca vitripennis. Classification (NCBI taxonomy): domain Eukaryota; kingdom Metazoa; phylum Arthropoda; class Insecta; order Hemiptera; family Cicadellidae; genus Homalodisca; species Homalodisca vitripennis. The sequence goes on from NC_060208.1 coordinate 225,355,669, forward strand.
CTTCTATTACATGTTCAACCACGACCACAAAATGGCCAACCTCATTTGGAATCATAAGGTCAGAATATAATACCATAGAAAGTCAGGATGTAATAGCGTAGAATAGAAACAATATTAACTGGTGTTATTTGCAAACTAAATTGTAATGTAAATTTTGTGACCGTTTTCAACATCCATGATAATCGGTTGTGTATTGTTCAGACGAGAGAAGAATTACGGGAGGCTTTGGAGAAGGAAGTACGTCTTTTCACTTCCGACAGAGACTTACCAGGGAACACTCTAATTGCGTGGAACCACAGTGAGTTTGAGGTTTTCTACAACTCGCTCAGTGATGAGGTTTCTATTGACGGTTACTACCTCAACTTGCTACTGGAGAGAAATTCTGTACCCGACTCGCTCACCAAAGATGCGTGAGTAAACAGTTGCAATGTTTTCGTAAAGCTATAGCATTTTGTCATAAAGGAGAATTGTCTATTTTACAAATATTTGACAGGATTATGTGTATTATTAACACAGACATTTGATAGAGAAATTTCTATACCGCTTCAGGTTGCGTTGGTAAGGTCGATATTTGGCAGGTATAAGTGACAACAATTTCTTGCTTCTTGTTAAAACACAAAATCATGTAATTTATTAATTTTTATTTATCACATATTTGTATATTCTTATTTTTGTTACTTTTTAGTTTTAAGTTGAGCCATGAAACTTTAAGTCAAGTACTGTGCTGTGTGTGATAGTAAGATTAAAGTGATCAAAAGGGTTTGCAGTGACGATCAAGCATATCTTAATTCAATTCAATTCAATATTCCTTTATTGATTTAGTACACAATTTGTGCACTGATTAATGTGACACCATTTTAGCCTAAATTAAAATATTAAATTAAACATAATAAATTAAAATATAACACATTAACCCTCTCACCGCCAGAAGCCTATATTTAGGCTTTGGACAGAATTGAATTGACCACCAAGAGCCTATATAAAGCCAAGCTCTGCATGAGCATTAAACACAGAGCCTATATATAGGCTTGTGACCATTTTGCTTATTAAAAAATTATTTTCTATTAAATTTTGATGAAACTGATGCCATTGTTTTTGGGGAGGAATTGGGCTGTTAGATATGGTGTCCCTCAGGGATCGATTTTGGGCCCTCTTCTGTTCCTATGCTATATAAATGATGTAGGGAGCGCACTCACGCGTGCACCCCAAAATAATCTGTGTCTTTATGCAGATGACTCAAATCTTAAAGTAGCAGCCAATACTGTTGAACAGGTTGAGATAATAAGTTTCATTGAATTAGAAAATATTGGAACTTTCTTTAAGCAGCACAACTTAATGTTAAATGCTCAAAAAACTAACTTTGTGAGATTTAAAACACACAACAACATACAGATATCCGAACCATTAATTACGTACAACTCAGAAGAAATTGAGAGTAAAAAAAGCAAAAAATTTCTCGGCCTAACAATAGATCAACATTTAAGCTGGGACAAACATGTGGATAAAATATTATCAAAATTAAGCTCGGGGATATTTTCTCTTTATAGGATGTCGTTTTTTTGTAACCAAAAAACACTAAGAAATATATATTTTGCAAATTTCCACTCTCATTTATCTTTTGGAATATGTCTCTTTGGTGCAACGACAAAAACAAATATGGATAAAATTCTTAAACTGCAAAAAAGGGCAATTAGAATTATATTGAGACTAGATTACAATGAAACAGTAAAGGAGAAATTTAAAGAATTACAAATTCTAACAATATATGGCCAATATATTTTTGACACGATTCTAATTGCAAAAAAATAATCAAATAACTAATGAATTAAATCTTGAACCTCATCCATACAACACCAGAAATAAAAAATACATTGTAACAACTCATCACAATTTAAAGTATTATGAGAAAAAACTATCATACATGGGGCTGAAATTTTTTAAACATCTACCCACTAGTATAAAAAATTTAACTAATCTGAGAATATTCAAAAACACAGTTAAATGTTTTTTGATAAACAAGGCATTGTATTCTTTGGAGGAGTACTTTCCCACCTCCTCGTAGATTTAGATGTACTTGTATTAGTAGTTTTAAGATGTACAGACTGTGTGTCTTTGGACACTATTCAATTGTATACTTAGTGTATATATCTGATAAATAAAGATTTTTTTGATTTGATTTGTTATAATATAATAAATTTCTTTGGCCTGTTTCATTTCTTAATATAGTATACAAGTTCTGATAACTCAAGATATTTGTAAGGCAGTGGCCAACACATCATGGATGCTGGTTATTTGCTTGGGGGGTCAAAGGGTTAAATATATAAGGTTTATTTATAATAATTTAAATAAATAAAGGTTTAAATAAGGGGTGAATTAACAAATTCAGGTGTAAAAAATTTACAATTTTTGGGCAAGTGTGCACATTGAGCCTTTCATAAAAAAAGTATTTTTATACCTAATGAACGCATTATGTGTTTACTTTTTCTACCCCATCACACTAAAATGTTATCTGGATGTCCCCCCGATTTTTAATCAACCCTATATTCAAACTTATTTTTTTCAAATATCTGAATATTTAATTCTTGTCTTGCAAACTAACACAGGATCTAAACCTCACTTATAATTCTTGTGGTGTGACTTAGACTAGATGTAATGTTACAACAGACGAAAGTTTTTCAACAACCTTTACCACCGGTTTCTGATCAACACCCGGATGGAAATGAAGTACACCTGTCTGCAGGTGATGACAGTCGTATATGGTCACTACCACGAGGACATTGGACCCTTCAGTGATACTAGATACATTGTCACCATGCTGGACAAGGTCAGTAAAGAGAGTATAGATTATAATACAAGCGTTATAATAAAGACAGGAAGTTGTTTTGTTTGAAACCTTCTGTAAATATATCAGTGGTTGCAGACACAACCTCATGGTCCAAAATCCTGACCTGTTCTTAGCCTATTCTGCCACAACAGCATTCTACACAACTATTGTTTCCAAAAATATGAGTTTTCTAAAAAAAAAAACAAAAATAACAAAGATAAAGAGGTTTTACATTAGCTAATCATATATTTAACTGCTAACGGAACATCATAGTTCAGTCCATTGATATGACTGTTTGGGTTTTCATAACCGATTAAAGTAGTATTTTTCAACGCATTTTATTTACATTGTGTTATTCGACAGCTGCTCAACATACGTTCAATTCTTAAACTCTGTCAATATTGACTAATATTACCAAATACATAAACATTTCCGACATAGCTACTGAACGGTTGTTTTTACAAGGGATGAACGTGTTAATATTGTAATTTAATTGTTAAAACATACACATCCATTCATAAGTTTGTGAAGTTGAAGTAGAGTATTAGTGAGCTGTTGTGTCTGCAGTGTGCTGACCGCATGGAGAGAGACAGGTTGGTGCTGTTCATCGAAAAACTGATCCTTAACAAGCAGAACGTGAAGACTCTGCTGGACGCTCACGGTGTACAGACTCTGCTGGATCTGGTTACTCTAGCCCACCTTCACACATCCAGGTCAGTGGACTTCTTTATTCCTGTGGTTGTACATTTTTTGTTCATTTAGGACAAGAAGCTAAAGACGTAATCTCATGTATAATGTAAGCTTATTTTTAATCAGATTTTCAATAAAGTTTAATTTCTTTTGGCAACTGTTCCAGACTGATGAAATTTTGATTCTTCAAACAATAAAAATCTGAAACAAAACCTCACTGAACATCTTTTTGTACTCAATTAGAAGTACAAATCATCATCATCATCAATTCATATATATATTTGATTAAATTACTTTCATTCTGAAGAATAATGACTTGTTCAAATGTATAAATTAAATTCATGACCACATAGATTGAGCAAATCTTTATAAAATCAATAAGTGGACATTTAGTGAAAATACTTAAACAAAATTTTTATAAGTGGTTACTCAATAATCCTCTTTAATCTTTAAATAAATTTGTCCTAATGTCTGTGATCAATTTTTTAATTATTAAGAATTTAGTTTTTATACTGTGCAACTGTGCTTAATTATTTACATTAATAAATAATTAAACACAGTGTTTTATTAATAAATAAATTTGTGTTTTGTTTGTATATGTATAACTTGTTATATTTCTATTGTTGTTTTAGTCTTTATTTTTCATAGGAATTAAATTTGTGAGATTTTATTAGCAAAATTTGTTTAACTGTTTTTATTTATTGACTTATTTGTCATAACTTTAAGTATTTTTATATTATTTATTTAAGTAGGTTAGTGACGTGGTAATTTGAATGACTCTGTCAATGCGTATGTTAGCCTAAATGACAATACAGATATTCTTATTGCTCTAAAAGACCTTTGTGCATGCTACTGAAGTGACAGGATATTCAGGATGGGTAAGGTCAAGAGTGAGGGCCGCCTCCTGCCAAGATCCTGTATTAAATCCACCATGAGGAGGAATAAAGGCCACTTTCTCCATATCACCTTGGAAGAAGGGGATAGCCAGCTCAGTTACATTCTCTTACAGTCAGATTTGCCAGACGTAAGAAAAAGAAAATTAGTGTTGTACCCATTGTAGACATTACTGACAGGTATAAATCAGCCAGAATTTAACCCATTGCGGATCACTGACGAGCTGGGCTCGTCACGCGGCGGCCGGGCCTAACAGCACGATGACAAGCTCAGGTCGCAAAAGCGGTCTGCTTTTAAGTTTCCCTCCAAATAGTTCTATTAAAGTCTGATAGATCGGACGATCGTCTTCACTTGTCAACTAAGAGTGTTTAACAACGGTCTACGTTTAGAGTTTTCAAAAGTTCTATAACTATCCTACAGATCGCAGTTGTATGTCGAAGTTGAAAAATCATTCATATGAGTTTACTCTCTGCTTTTTAGCGCTTCTGATTGGGTGTTTTCCTAAGTTGTTATTATAATACTTTTGAGGTTAGTGACACAACTAAACGACGCAGACGTACATATTGGCGGGTTTAGTCTAGACTATGGCGCGGATGTTGTAATCGCTTCGCCCGAGCCGCTTTATTTAGACTATGATTCAGACATTATCCCTGCCACCCCGGAACCTTACTCGCGTGTTATCGTTCCTACATCACGGATACCCCAGCAGGTCCTTGTTCCATCTGAACGAAACCTTCACAGCTGAATATTCTAGTATACAATAGCGAGCGATACGATGTGGCGCACCATTGCTGTTCGTTCGGGCCGCTGACCGTAAATTAATTCGTGCCTGCTGGTGCCCGCGCGCAAAAACAATACGATCCGCAATGGGTTAACCCTTCTGTGGAGATGGTTACATTTGATGTTCAGTGAATTTAAAGATCGACCAAGGAAAGGCAAGTTGACAGAAAGGTTAATATTAATGTAATTTATTTTTCTTAAATGTGTCTCGTGTCTGCTTTCTTGTTAATGCAAAACAGAGAAACCGGATCTGCAATTGTATGAATACAACTGTACTTATGTGACAAATGCCTTACTGTCAGAATTTTGAGCAGTATCGTATCTGAAGAACTCATTTATGGTAAATGGTCAGAGAATCTTTACAGAGTGTGTGTTACAGGGCTGTGGTGCCGACCCAGACCAACGTGATTGAGGCAGGCCACGCCATGGCGCAAGACAATGAGAAGGAATGGTACTACAGTGTTGGGACAGAGAAGAAAGGACCTTACACTTTTGCAAAGGTACTATTTAGCTAGAAATTTTAATACATTTTTTGTTATTATATGTTTTCAACAGTTTTTAGTCTTATCAGTTGAACTGATACTACTCAACCAACCTTGGGCAAGGTAACCTCCACCATTAACCTACATCCATACTACGAGATCTATTACAAAATAGCTTAACCAACAAGGGTTTCAAATTATTACTTCACCGATCAGCTCTACATCAGAGGGCACCACCAACGTTTGGCTAGGCCTATATTCATTCATCAATAAATCAGATCTACAACACAGTGTTTATGGTTAAGTTGGTCAGAGGTTAAGGAACTGATTCTCATATCAGGTTTTGTGCTTATAGAAGTATTTCTGGGTCAAATTAATTATATATATATATATATTTTTTTTCTTTTTTATCAAGAGAAAAACACTGTAGTCCCCAAACGTAGTCCTAAAGGACCTTTGCACCTCCCTTACATATGTTTACGCCCTCAAAATCTGAGACTTTTACAGAAGCCAATCAAATTTGAGGGCTCCTGTTCTCTGATATTCTTGAGGCTGAAAAGATACGCCCCTAGGAAGTTTTTCCTACTTTTAGATATGACAGTACAGCTTAGCCATATATGTTCCGCTGATTCTTCTGCTTTTTCGGTCAGCTGAATACGTAAAAATATTTTAAAATTCCTTGTGATATAAGTCAAATTTTTATAAGAGTTAAAACATGGGTTTACACTAAGTTCACTATTAAAAAAGTGTCTTACATTGTTATCTATGCAGTATCTTGTATAGAATGTGTTAACTAACATACTCATAGTGTAGAAAGTATTTTATACTGGTTAGTATTAAAATCTTGCATCTATCTCAGTAACCCCCCAATCAATTTACCACAAATTGTTATGGGCTTGGAGAATAGAGGACTAGTACCATTGGAAGGAGACAAACAAGTCTACAAATGACATTGTGAATCAAGTTGGGCTACTGGGAAACTGATAGATTTGCAGAGCAACTAAATATGGCACTGCAGCCAATCTCTTTATTTTTTCATTGATGAAGATATGTTTCTTAAAAGAAAAACACATTCATCATAAGTTTCTAAAAAACAGGCTAATATTTGTTTATTTAAAAACTAGTGTATTAATGCAAGTATTACTGAAAATATTGTAATACAGTTCCATGATTGAAGCAGTGCTATTGAAATAGTTGTTTATTGTTTACAGTTTATGTAATTTTTCTTAACTGTACTAGAAACCTGTAATTCGTGGTTCAGAGGCAAGGCATCATGCCTCTGTAAATTGTGTGGGATTCAGTTACCCATGTTATGTGATAATTACCGATATCATGTTTCCAGGTTGACCTTGAATCTCATTAGTTGATGAACAAAATTAATGCCTCAAATCTGGGATTTTCTCTAACATATCACTTTAATCCAGATTTTAAGAGGTTTCCCGTATTTTATTTTTTTATTTGTAGATTTTTACTTATGTTTGAGAGTACGTTTTTGAGATTATATCAAATGCTTTAAAAAACAGGATAAATTCTACTTAAGTTAATAATGGGTTGAGTACCCATTAACTCTTCACATGCCACTAAAAAATACATTAATTTTCTTATAACACCAAGACAATTAAAAAACCATTTTTTTTTCTTTAAGTTCAAAGTTAATTTTTATTTTATACACCTTTTCAAACTATAAAACAAGATAAATATTTCAAACTAATCACAACACTACCACACAATGAAGAATAATAACGAGATATGTAGTAGACGTGCACTCATGACAACTGAGATAGCAATGATACATGCCACGGATATGTTTGGTTATAGCTCTGTAGGAGATGCAGAACTGATGAGCAGGGGGTCGGATTTAGACAAAAGGCAATCCCCTCTCTCTGCTGCTGAATGAAGATCGTTTATAAATACTTCCTTGGCAACACAGGGTATATCAAAGGCCTTTTATAAACTAAAAATCTCTCCAAGAGACATAATCTATAATATCGGATATAACTGTATTTGGCATTTTGGTCAAAGTCTACCATTCTAATATATCCGGAAGGGTTAAATGGCACATTGACTGCAGTGGATTCCACTTAACCAAGGTGTTATCTAGATATTATACAGACTTGAGTTATTCTGTGTAGTATAATCTGTGTTTGTGTGTGACGGCACAGATGAAGGAACTGTGGGCCAGTGGAGAACTGACGCTGAAGACCAAGTGCTGGGCCCAGGGGTTGGACTCGTGGCGACTACCACAGAACATACCACAGATCAAGTGGTGTCTGTTGGCCAAGGGTTCTCCTGTCATGAACGAGTCTGAACTTGCCACCACCATACTTAACATGCTCATCAATATGTGCCAATTCTACCCCAGCAGGTAGGTTACTTGATAAGTTGTATATGACAAATATCTGATACATTTATGAATTGGGAATAATTGTATTGTTATTCCTAGAACTGGGATATGTAGAAAACAAGATAGTTTTTCAGTTAGCCAAGAGATTTATTTGCATAATACTAGAAAAAAATTTGTTTGACTTACCCTCTATTCGCTTGGAGAAACAAAATCAAGTATCTTGTATTTAAAAATACAAATTTTCAATAAACTGCTACAAAAAGCGTGGACTGTCCCTTTTCTCAAATTTAAAACTAAACTTGAAATATGGTCGAAAGCATAGTCTTTCTATTGCAATAAGTTACTGTTATCTGTAAATATTGCTGGTTTGTTTATTTTTATTTATTTATCTGTATAAAACTAAACGATATGTGACCGTCTAAGAGGAATAGCATTTCATATGCTTTAAAATTCAACATGTGTCTTGATAAATAATCAGTTTGTTTAGTTGACAGTCTGTACATTAATTTAAGGCCTAAACTCATACCACCATCGATTTTCTTACCACCAAAAGTATCATTGAGGAGTCATAGAACTCAGCATGTCAGCTTGCAAATATCTTAATCAACAGCTGACATGCTGGGGTATTACAAAATCAAATTGATTGTTTGTACTTATATAGCATATGGGGTTTAAAATCAATACTAGGAAAAGTGTTTAGATATTAAATACACCTTAGCTGATGTAATTTTGTGAACTAATCTGCCACTCGACCACAGAGACGAGGACGGGGCAGTGATCTGGCCGATACCACGTATCAAGCGAGAGCTGAGTGGGCAGCAGTGCTTGCCTCACCTGGTCCAGCTGCTGCTTACATTCGACCCCACGCTTGTCGAGAAGGTGACCGCATTACAAACATTACAGAAATTACAAATAAAAATGTTTGGTATATTTAATGTTAGTTAAAGGTACTTACAATCGTAATTAACTTTTATTTAAATTCAAATTTAAAATTTCTCTATTCAGACATGTAACAGATTACAAGAATAGTGTCACAATAAATCTCAATATAAATTTAACATTCATATATTAAAACATAAAAATCAGTTTGACACTCATTGAAAAAGTAAGATTTGGCTATGTAGCCTTCTACAGAGTAAGTTAAAGCATTTTTACATCAAGGCAGTTATTAGTTAAGGTAATTATTTGGTAATTTAAGGGGATTTTATACATTTCTAAACATACTCAACAATACTTAAAAGTTATTTACATATTGAAACAAAAAAGTCTTCAAAAGAATACAAGGATAACGTTAATAAATTATCTTTAAGTAGTTTTTTTGAATTTTTCATAATTTTGCTCATTTTGAATATTGAGAGGAAGGTTATTTTAAAATTTTGTGCCGATGAAACTAGTTTTCTTTTCATAAAACTTCAGCCTATGTTGTTCCATTTAATTGTACTTCCACTGAAATTACTCTTAGTTGACATTTAATTGGTGTTTTTTTACAGGTGGCAACACTGCTGTGCCTGATCTCAGAATATAACTCACTCGCTGCGAGCCTCTACACTACCGGAGTCTTCTACTTCATACTGATGTACACCGGCTCTAACGTGCTGCCCATCGCCAGGTTCCTGCAGATGACTCACATAAAGCAATCCTTCAGGCTTGACGAGGTACCATCACAACTAGAATATTGATTGATAGTGTACTAAGTATAATAGAGGGGAAAAATCGATAGTGGTTTAAGTCATTTCAGAAAATAGATTTTAGTGTGGAAGAATTTATAATGAAATATCTTTATATATAAAAGAGGTTGTTTGTATAAATATGATATTGATAGACTCAGAAATTATTTGACCGATCATTATGAAAATTTTTATGTATGTGTATTTTTCCACCGAGAAGGTTTATAATTTCTCAAAAAGATCTAAATTAGAAAGCTTTCACTGTTCTTAAACCAGTAAAGTTTAACAAATTGGATAGCATGCTGAATTCAATTTCCCAATCAAGTGATTGGTATGATTTTTCCCATTTTGCAAGATGTCATCTGAAAAATACTATAACAAATTTACTTTGTACTGGGTAGTTTCATATATTTCCAAGAAATGTTATTAAAATTTTGTAATTTTTCATCCAGATAAAAATTATATTCAAGTGTTTAATTACTTTTTGAGAGAGACAAAATTTACTGTGTGTGTTTATCAGACTTGTAGTGCCATACTCTGAAGAATTATTACGTTGAACTACACAGGGAAGCACAACTAAAGTAACAGGAGTTCAAGCACAAGTCTCCATTTTAACTACTGTGCAATTCTGTGACTGTATAAACTAGTTGGTCAGTGGTTAATTTGTGTCAGAGATCAAAGATATTTTAATAAAAATATTATTTGTGAGATTATTGTAAGAAATATATTTTATATAGGTTAATTCATCGGAGCTGATGCAGCGCAGTGTGCTGGGTCAGCTGTTGCCAGAGGCGATGGTGTACTATCTGGAAAATCACGGAGCTGAGAAGTTCGCTCAGATATTTCTGGGCGAGTACGACACCCCAGAGGCCATCTGGAACTCTGAAATGAGGTACTAACGTTTTTTTTATTACTGAAAAATTGTTTCTCAATAAATTACAGAATTGATATAACGAATATGATGTACTGTTGTTTTCAGGAGACTGCTGATAGAGAAGATAGCATTACATTTGGCAGACTTCACGCCAAGGTTGCGTGGCAACAATCGAGCGCAGTACTCGTATATCGCCATACCGGCCGTGCGCTATCCGCAGTTGAAGAGCGAGCTGTTCTGCAACATTTTCTACCTAAGACACTTGTGTGACACCACGCGCTTCCCTGACTGGCCCATCAATCAACCGGTAAGATAGACTAACAAACATACAACTAGATTTAAGTCATTTTTAGAACAATTTGCACTTATGATAGCAGTACCCCTTCTGTTAGTTTTATTACTTGTAACTATGTACATTTGCATTTTTCTTACATTCAAATATGGACTACACTGTCTTCAACTTCACTGTGTTCTAATCTAACACGCTTCTCTAATCTTCATAGGAGAATTTTATCTTGTGTAAACTTCGACAGCCAAACATTACTTTGGGGCTTCCATGTTTTCTCTCCCATTGCATCATGCACTTAGTTCATATTAACACTGCACAATGTACCAACTCACTCTGCCATGTTTACATCAGGCTTCCACATGTTTTTCACTTTTTTTCGAGTATGTTCCAGTATTCAGTAGGTAATGTGTTCCTCATGAAATTATCACAATTTTATCAATTTCAAGTTCGTTTACGAAATGGAATCTATGGTGATCTTATGGTTAAAGTTGTGTACTTAATTTATTTCCGTACATTGAATTGAATTGAAATTGAATTGAATTGAATTGAATTGAATGTTCTGTTAATATGTTTTATCTTTAGTTAGTGGTAGTGAAAAAAAATTAAAATGTGTGTACAAAATGTACTTTCCATCTTACTGTCATAGGGTGTTGTGTATATAAGCAAAATGGGAGAGATGAGATTGGTAATATTCTTTGAATATGTCCTATCATATGAACAACAGATAAATAAGTTGTCTCAACCAATGAGAATCTTGACCAAGTAATCCTTATTACATCATTCTGTCTATTAGTTTTAAACACTTTGATAATGAATAATATTCAGTAGCAAAAGGACATTTTACCTTTAAAAAAGTAAAAGCATGTTCACTTTTTTTTAACATAGTTATTAAAGGATCCCTCTAATTTTTTGTCTTATAAGTGTCTATAGCAGCATTGGTTGCCTGCACCCAAATCCAACTCTTTTGAAACCATATGTTTGTATTGTCAACTGTAGTAGATGGAATGCATGTCTAATAGAATTGAACAGAACAGAAAAATATTTTCCACCAAAGTATCCATATTTTTATATGGGCTAGATTAAAAAAAACTCCATAAATTTTCTTCTCTTAATGCCTGTAAATTCACGTGGAGTGATAGAAAAATTGGTAATTCTAAGCAATATATGGGTCATCCTCGATTTTTCTCATATTACAATATAATGTTCCAATAGTCAATTAGAAGAGGAAATGACTAGAATTTCTTGCCGGAAAGCAGTTATAGAGAGCAGGCAACCGCCAGACGGTCATATATTGCTTAGAGTTACCTATTAGTGATCAGGGGCACTGACGTGATCTGGACTTCAAATTTGGAACTACTCGAGTTAATTTTTTTTTGTAAAAGAGCAAGCAGCGCGAAGCGCTGCGCAGCGGGCAGGCATCGTGCGTGATCCTTTTTTTATTAAAAATTTCTGATAAATTGTTATTACATATTACAATATAATGTAGGTAATGTATGTAAAACAATTTTAAACACATAATTACATGCTGGAAAGCAAAGTAAACCAATATAATCCGCCCAATACAAAATCTCCGTAAAAATTTGGTAAAGGAATCTGTGTCATTCCTTTGGCCTGAATCAATTCAGTATAGACGAAGATCACGCACGATGCTTGCCCGCTGCGCAGCGCTTCGCGCTGCTTGCTCTTTTAGAAAAAAAATTAACTCGAGTAGTTCCAAATTTGAAGCCCAGATCACGTCAGTGCCCCTGATCATTAATAGGTAATTCTCGCGGTTGCCTGCTCCCTATAACTGCTTTCCAGCAAGAAATTCTAGTCATTTCCTTTTCTAATTGACTATTGGAACATTATATTGCAATATGAGTTGCCTGCTCCCTATAACTGCTTTCCGGCAAGAAATTCTAGTCATTTCCTTTTCTAATTGACTATTGGAACATTATATTGTAATATGAGAAAAATCGAGGTTGACCCATATATTGCTTAGAATTACCGAAAAATTTCTACTTTTTCTGTTTTCGGGGATTTGCTTTAAATGGCTATAAATTTGTTTTAAAAAGTATTTCCAATCCAAAATTGATTGTACCACCATAATTATAATCTGACTAGTAATAACAGAGAATTTACATATATTACATAACATTATTTTCCATTTGTATGGATTTGATTTTTTTTTAACTTGTTAGAAATAGTTTGGTTAAAAACTTTGAGAAATTTATTTTCGAATATTTAAAAAATCTTTATGTGTAAGTTACACTTAACATTTTGTGGATAAACTCTTTTTTATCAATAAGCTTTATGAGGGTCTAGAAGTGATTGAGTGGTTTTCTGTGGCAGGTGAGCCTGCTGAAAGATGTGCTGGAGCTGTGGAAAATGGAGGTGGAGAAGAAACCGCCAGAGATGTCTGTAGACGATGCCTACGAGGCACTGGAACTGGCCAGAGGGGAGCATCACGATGACGCATCACTGCGCAAGTCCTACTACAAGTTGGCCCATAAGTACCACCCCGACAAGAACCCTAATGGAAAGGTGAACAGTTACCTTGAGTTGATTTATGACTATTAGACAAGACCTGTTCAAGTTAATTTGTTATAATTTAAATATTTTTCACTGGAATGTTGCGCGGAGGGATTGTGTCACAATAAACATGTGACTAGGAGGTTCAGTTGGGTGGTAGTAATGGATTACTCGTAAGGATATTTGTTATGTTTGAGTTATTATTGGTTCACTTCCGATGATCCAGAGTGTTAACCAATAATTATCAAGAGACAAAAGACAATACATCATTATTTTGCATATATTTTATTATGAGAGCTGGATCTGGTATTTTTTATTACAATCAGCTTTGCAGTCAGCATTAAAGCTGCATCAGAACATCATACGGTACAACAGTCTTGTGTTGTACTGTCACATTATTGTCTGTCCATATTCCAAAATAATGGTTCCCTGCCTCAACGGATCTCTGAATGTGTGTTATCTACTTAGATAGACTGACTGTTTATTTTTAATATTCTTGACAGAGAACAAATCATAAATTTACTGATGGAAATTGTAATATAAAAGTACTGATTGTATAACTCTCCAGGATTAATTTATTTGATTGTAGCATTTCATCTACAGTTAACAATAAAGGAAGAGATTCATAAATCTGAAAACAAAGACCCCCTGCCAGTAGTAATCTTTTAACTTATGTTCCAAAAAACTTAAATCTCATTGTTTCAACTCAAATTTCTAACTATTAAGAATAAAAGAAATGTTTCCTCTTGCATTCAATATTGGTTTTGAAACAATCATGAAAGAGTTTTGTTATTTTCATGTTATGCTGAATGTACATCATAAAAACTCAGGTGATATTTTTTTCGTTCATTTAACAAAAAATAATTGTTCCTTTATTGGGGACCTTCTGTCACAAAAAGCCATATAATAAATGATTTGTATATATATATTATTAATGGGAATGACTCCAATACATGATGTTATGTAAATTGATAAATCTTACAAATGCATTTGTTTTAAATAAATACTAATTAAGACATGTCGTTATCAGGACAAGTTCCAAATCGTGAACCGAGCTTACGAGTTCCTGTGCAGTAACAAGCAAGGAACAGAGAACGGTCCCAACCCTGACAACATTGTGCTGATTCTACAGACACAGAGTATACTGTTCCACAGATATTCAACAGGTGAGCTCTAACGTATCACACAAACTTTTTGCTGTAATTTTATGGGTTTTTATTGTGTGCGATGTTGAGAGTTCTGGGCTACGAAAATTTAAAATGTTTAGTCGCTAGGGTATTAAAGACAAAGGTAAATCGTACGCTAGGAGGGGAACAAGATATAAATGGGAAAGAAACTATGCCTGAAAACAGTACATGATTTGACCACTGAATGAAGCCATGCCACTGGGTCCAAGGTGGGGGTGGGGGGGGGGTGTTGCCAGTCTCCAGAATGCTTCATCAGACACGGGTTGTAGAGTAGTCTTTGGACACATATCAGCTGATAACTAGGACGGTTTGTAGATGCACTGGAACTTGTGGTATTAACATTGCCCAAAGGCAGGCAGTAACATAATACAACATCACCAGGATTGCGGCAGCACACAATACCCGTGGCATAGGAACGCCAGGACGGAGAAAGAGAGAGAGGGAAGAAACCTGAGCAAATCAAATAAAGAGAACCGATTCACAATGAATGTGTACTGCCCATCAAGCACGATGCTAGGAAGTAACTCATCAAATGAAGAAAGTTTTTATATCAAATATGACAGGAAGTAATCAACAAATGCACTTTTATCAACTCAAAGGTCATAAAATATTGTATAATATAGCCTTGTGCCAAGCCTAGGACGTAATATAAAATTTGTTTGAAACTCTCTCACCTTTCTCCGTACCCTTTTTTAATCCAAAGGATAGGATACAAAATCTCTGTTGTAGTATCAATGCCTACTTTCTACCCGAGAGGATTCCTCAACTAGTTGTCACACCAGTTGGTACGAGTTGTACCACTAGTTGCACACGGCTAAAAGCTGCCTAAGAACTAATTCATATCCTCTACCTTTTACTTAAATTAGATACTTTATTAAATGGGTTACCAGAAAATTTGGAATATATTTGTATCACTCGTAATACGTATTTTACACATATGAAATGTTAAACAAGTAGCATTATGCAGTAAGAGCATTATGCCATATTCCAAAAAAGTATGATAGTTGAGATTCAATCTTGACTTTTCCGAAGGTAGTGGGACACGAATTTGTCTTTTATCTAATAATAAGTGACAATATCTTGGCAGATTTGATTGCTGAATCATGGCAGGTTTGAAGGTTCGGCTTTTACACTACACTAAGTAAAAGATGTTTGAACAACTGGTATAAAAGATGTTCAAAATTGTAAAATATAAGATGAGGGTTATTGTAGTGAGGAAGTAGTGTGCTAAAAACTGTTGTTAACGTTATAGAAATATCTAATGTTAGCAGTACATGTTTCTTGTTTTTAGACACTGTTGTTTAGTTTCCTTCATATTTTTAAATGTTTAATGAAGATTATTAAAAAAATACACTCAAAGCAGTATATACTATATTTATTAGTGGTTTATTACTCCATAACATTGTTATAAATAAGTATTAAATATCAAAAAATAATGTAACCAATAATGGAAAACGTAATTGATGCATCACTTCATATACAAGGTATGTTCAAAATTAATGGAAATTTTCATTTTTTGAAAAAAAAAAATATATTTATATTTTAATTTCATCTATGCTTGTAAAATGACAGTCCTTTCTTTATTTTTGGAAATAAACAAGTCACACAGAGCCATGTGTAGAGAATATGAAGACTGCGGCATTGTTACAGTACTGTTTTTGTCCAAAAATTCATGAACAAGCAAAGAAGTGTGAGCAAAATGCATTGATAGTCTTGGTGCAAAATTCATGAATTGTTTTGCCACAAATCCGTTGGTTTTGTAACTTGTTAAAACTGTTTTAGTCAAAATTTTAATAATTACTCAAGTTTAATTTTATGCATGTTGAAACTTACTCCCGACTATACTGCTCCAAATGTCTGCCAGTCCAAGTTTAACAGATTTGCTCAAAGTGGCAAATATAATGCAGTAAATTTTAATTTTTGCAGCTATACTAGCGGAACTGCACCGTATTGTGCAGGAGATGATGGTTTACAGTACGAATCTTATATTTTCATCACAAATACTTTCTTTTTGCTTTTTTTTATATTTGGAACTAGTAACAAAAAAGTTTTCAAAAATTTCCTTGTGTTGGTTATAAGAAGTTGAACTGAAAATCGTCATTGTTTGATTACACGCTATGGTTGTGGTTGTGTAGAGCTACAACCGTACAAGTACGCTGGTTACTCGCAGCTCATCAAGACTATCCAGCTGGAGACAGCTGACGCACAACTGTTCTCCAAGCCAGCTCTGCTGCTAGTTGCTGCCACGGAGCTCGCTTACCATACCATCAACTGTTCGGCCCTCAACGCCGAGGAACTCAACAGAGAGGGTGGCTTTCAGGTATAGACATACTAGCTCTTAACCCTTCACACTTTCCTATAATAACAAGAGAAGTTAAAAAAATGTTTCTTTAAGTTCAGAGCTAATTTTTATTATAGCTAAATTATAGAAGGTAAAAGCAAAAAAAAGTATAAAACAGGGCGTTTTACTTATAATTAGCATATTTATTGATAAAAATTTTAAAAAAACTATTTACAAAACTGTTTATTTCCAATAAATTTTAATTTCAGTGTAAAATGTAATTACACTTTTCAGGAGTTTCACTGTGATGTGTAAAATTGTGATTAATACTATATAATGAGAACTGTGTTGATTTTATTAACATACATTAATTATTGTTATGCATACTATTTCATTAATTAATTATTTTTTTAAAGTGTGACATGTATAGAAATTGTATTATTTACAACTTCTATCAATTTCATTAAAATTTACATAACTAAAGCCCAGTACTGTTTATTGCATTCACTGAAATAATGACAGACATGTATTTCTCAAATAAAGTACCGGTTTAATACTTACCAGTCACAGACCCAAAATAGTGTAGAAGAAATTATTGCAACTGAATTTGTGATGGTCTTTCGTGAGAAATGAAAACAGCAACTAATATGTATATAGAACTAATGTGACAGCACAGTTTATCATAGATTTTTTACATTGTACTGTAATAATGTAGTAGAAAACTATCATACTTAAGTTAATTTTTACTAATTGATAGGAAAATCAGCAGGCGTACCTTGAAAACTTCCTTCAGTGGTCCATTTATTTAAGAGAAACATACAGACATATAAAAGTACACATATTTAGAAATTTTCGACTGCATTGCAATCTTTCTCAACAAGTAGAGAGCATTCAAGTCCAGAACGGCTTACATTTATCTGTCAAAAAAAACAATTATTCCATTTAACAAATAAGAGTTAGGATTGTATTAATAGTACAAACAAAAAGAAATTAAGATAATCATATGATTCAAAAACAAGACATAGTTTGATTGACCAAATTAAAGTTAAACCATTAAAAGTTTTTACTAAATCTAAGATTTTTTAGCTTTAATTGTAATTTTTTAAGTTTGTATCACATATTAACAAGTTTTTGCACTGAACTATTATAAATACTTCAAGGAGAGGTTGTTTTTAATGGTTGCTTTAATATACTACAATGTTTTGTGAAGGAGGATTTTTAATACAATTTTGTGTTATAGGTTGTGGATAAATATATTACATATAATTTATTCTTCTTTGTTTAAAAAACTTATAACAATTGTGTGAAACTGAAGTGTTTGCTCTGTGGTAAGGTGTTATTAGCAGCATTTTCCCGCTGTGTATCGATCCTGAGTCGCTCGTCCACCCAGCGAGACATGAACGTAGAAGTGTGCACACACTGTACTCGCTGCTTCAGTGCCGCCGCTCAGTTCCCAGCCTGTCGTTCCACATTCCTTCAACTGCCACAGCTCATCGACGATTTGCTCAGGATACTGCACTTCAAGGTCTGTACCAGGTCGACATGTCAGGTTCCATATTTCAGTAGATTTAACCACACGAATATGTACAACTGTAGGCTAACGTACAGATTCTTTATTTTCCATAGATTTAATTGTTTGGTATTTGTTTCTTTCAAATTATTTGTACGGGAAAGTTTGGAAAATGATTGGTTGTATAATTTGTTGTTTTTGTATCTACATTATTTATTATATTTGTGTTTAAATACTGAACACTGAGAATGACTGACATGAAAATGGGTCTCATGTAGGTCTAGGTTTGTTGGTACTTGGCACGGCCGCCCACGGGGGGGAGCAATGGCGCAAGTTGCGCCATTGAAACAAAAATTGGGGGGGAACTTTGAAAAGCGGGTTTCGGATACGTTATTTAAAAGTTAAAAAATGTACAAGTTTGCAGTAGTTTTAACAAATTAAAGCCGTGAGAGGCAAAAAAAAATAAATAAAAGCAAATTAAACTTCGCAATTCAAACGAGGCGAATGCAGTAGTTCTATTTTTAGACCAACAGACCCCCGCCCCCGCCTTGCCAAGGTCGTTGTCAAGGGGAGGTCTACACACCTCATCCCTTCCGCGCCGCCCAGTGCTCAGTCAGTCACGCATTGTCTTCAAGTGTAGTGTGTAGTGTGTAAACATAACCTCAACACAACACAATAATTAGTGTCTTTACGAACGTAGTGACCACTTGAATGTCGTGTGTGCGTTTCTGTTTCGTTTTGTTATACGAGTTTAGTATTAAGTAGCTACTGTATTTCTGTGCTGACTATAACTTTTTGTTTTATAGAATTAAATAATGCCTCGTAAATTAAAAAAGGCATTCAAATATAAGTGTTTGGAACTAATGTGCAATACGGTGCACCGCCATTACAAGTGGCTAGAACACTGTAAAAAGAAACACCTCTAGCCTATAAGTTCAAAAACAATATTGATATAAAATATAAAATAACAGAGGAGAAAGAAGGTGATGGACCTTGGATACCCTACATGGGACGTGGAGAACGTTCTACTTTAACTATGGACGACGAACCTCAACCATCAACTTCTGCGCAATCATCGGCTATTGAAAGGTACCGCAATATTACAGTAACAAAATGTCCATATTTTAGTTTGTTCAATTTTATAAGCAGGGAGTAAACACATATAGGCTATGCTCTATTAATGACTCACTCCTAAAGCTTTCAAAACATTAAAACCTTTCTAAGTAACAATTAATTAAGGCATTGAAGGCCATAGAAAAGGACAAAGCTTATAAAAGAAGACTAACAAATGATAAAAAAACTTCAAAATGCAAGTAAATATTATACTGTATTAAAGAGATGAAGCCTGCCTAAAATGGTGAAAAGCTAAATATATGTAAATATTAGCATTTTACATTTACAAACATACTATCAGCCAAATATTAAAGTAGTATTGGTCCAATACGTTACAAGCAAAAGCATCTAATGAAATAAAAATTCAAATACAATTTAGTTTAATAATGTATAAGCCTATTGGTCCATAGAGTTTTTGTAATTAAAATATCAAGATCGTTTTACTTGTTATTGTTACAGCTTACAGCTTTTGCTTTGTCCCTTCAAACCTATTAACACTCTTTGTATGTAGAAAGGAGTTGCTATCTTTAAAAAAAACATTTTGTCATAATATATTTTACCACTTTAGTATGATATTACCATTTTGAGGTGCCCTGAGACAAATGAGGTTTCTCTAAAAATATATGGCTTTATGTGTGTTCGTTTATCTCCTGTTCAGTGTAGCAGAATGTGGCATATTATTGATAATAAACTCAAAAACAGTTCTAATTAATCTGTACTTGAAAAAGGGTTAATAGATTTTATTAAATTTTGACTAGCAGATTATTGATATAAAAGTTTACAGTGAAGGCATTTGTCTATATTTAGATTGGTGATGCCTGGGCTAGAAGACAATCCACATTCTGGAACATCAGCTGTCCAAGACCGCAAAGACGAAGAACTTGAGCTGCAGTGTCACCAAAGAGGAGATGGATCTAAATATACGCCTCTAGTACTTGTTCATGATAAAGAAATTAAACTTCCAACGTCCTCCATGGAAACTAGCCTGCCAATGTCAACACCAGAAGAAGAAGACGAAGTTTTAGAAAATATAGAGGACAACATACCCACAGAGAAGATACCTGAACCTATTACTTTGACCGAACTTCAATTCTCTACAATCGATCCTACAGATCCAGCATTTTATGCAAACAAAAGACTCTCTGCTGAACTAATTAACGAAGCACTAAAGCTGGAATCACAAGACCTAAGTATAATAGATTTTCCTTCCTCATCCGGTAGAAAAATTCAACCCAAAAGTTAAAAAAAGTCTTTTACCTAATGGAACAACCAAAGATAGGAAGTGGCTTGTTTACAGTAGACATTCTGATGCTGTATTTTGTTTGCATTGTTTGATATTTGCTTTGCCATCAGAAAGAACAATTTGGGGTACCACAGGTTATAGGGGTTGGACGGATCATAGAGGAGATCGAGATATTGAACTTCATGAAAAATCAAAACTCCATATTTCTTCTCAAATTGGTAGATTGCAATGGATATCCAAAAAAAGAGTTGATACTGATTTGACTGAGCTAAATGATAAATTAGTCAGTCATCACCGTGAGGTTCTATCGGTCGTTATAGACTGCTGTCGGTATCTGACCGAGGAGATGTTGGCTTTTCGAAATAAAGAGTCTCTAAACGGAAAACTAGTAAATTTATTTCGATTGCTTGCTAAGTATAACCCAGACGCAAGAGTTTATTTGGAGAAGCTTGATAAGTCAAAAGAAAATAAAACTAAACTTGGTTCTAATTTTCTGAGTTACAGAAACATTTATGATTTAATAAATCTCATGAATAGAATGGTTGTTTCAAGAATTGTGGATCATGTTAATGAAACTAATACGTATTCTATAATTCTTGACTCCACACAAGATGTTAGCAAGAAGGAATGCACAACAGTGCTAATTCGATATGTCGATCACAGAGATACATTCGGAGAAATCAAAGAGAATGTGAAGCCAGAAGAGCGGCTTGTTAACGTTTTTACAAGCGGAGACACAACTGGCAAAAACTTATCAATTGAGCTATTAAAAACTCTCCAGGAAATTGGATTTGATAAGAATGGTGTGATTGGGCAGAGCATGGATGGTGCGGGAAACATGCGTGGTCCATTTAGTGGGGTCAAATCATTTGTCCTCAAGGAATGCCCTAAAGCATTCTACATTTGGTGTTGTTCGCATAGATTTGCCTTAGTTGTCTAAAAATCAATGGAATTGTGCCCACAAATAAGGGACATGTTCTCAACTCTGCAAGAACTGTACAATTTCATGTCTGGACATAAAAGACATCATATTTTCGTAGAGAAGTTAGAAAAAGGTCCATGTCAGGCTAGAAAAAAGCGTTTGAAAAGAGTCAATACGACAAAGGTGGTCAAGCAAAAACGATGCCGTAAAAACCGTTATAACTTGCTATGATGTCCTAAGAGAAACCCTGGAAGACATATCTGATAACACTCAATCTGAAACGGACTCAAGAACATCAGCAAAAGGACTTCTGAAAGCACTATTTGATTATGAATCTGCTGCAGTTATGATCATTGCTGCCGAACTATTCAAAATTCTGTCACCAGTGACTGTTTGTTTACAGTCTAAAATTATTGACTATGGAATGATTCCGACAGTGGTGTCTGAAACTATTTCTAAACTCCAATCTATGAGAACCGACGAGGGATGGGACAAAATGGTGGGCAGTATTAGTCATTTTGCTCAAGAACACAATCTCCAGAAAACTTTAAACAAACGAATCCGAAAGAGAAAAAGATTCATGGACGAACTTGACATTGATGAAATAATATTAGATCCTATGGCAAAACTGAGGACAGAAGTCTTCTTTAAAGTGCTTGATTCCGTGATCACACAACTACATGATCGTTTTCCTGAAAGGTCATTAAATTTTGTGCAGCAAATGACTCATTTTTCTCACGAAAAGCTTCTAAACACTGGGGACGACACCCTAAACCCAGACATTGTCAGTGACCTGTGTGGTTACTATGGATTGGATACCGAGAAACTTTGTGAGGAGTTTGATGTTTTCAGCCAGTTATACAAAGGCAGCTATCAAAATATTGACCTGTCAGATGTCCTTTCTTCAAAAGATGATAAATACAAAAATTCAAGACTAACCAATGAAGAAGTTGAAGTTGAAACCCAAGATTCTTCTGATGAAACATTGGATTGTACAAGTACAATTGCAAAGCAACGATATCTTGATCAATGGATCAAGAAGGGCTTTATAAGACCCTATCGCTGTTTATTGAACATATCTGGGTTTCCATATTTGACATCATTGTATCAGATAATTCTCGCCCTGCCAGCAACAAGTTGCTCAGCTGAAAGAGCAATGAGCAAACTTAAAATCGTTAAAAATAGATTGAGAAGCAGTATGGGTGATACCTGGTTGTCTGATATGTTGGTTTTGGCATCCGAAAAGGATATTTTACAATCAATTCCAAACAGTGAGATCATAGACAAATTTGGCATTTCAAGTGAGAACAGGAAAAAACTGCTGCTTTACAAAGGCCATCAAGGGTAATCAAGGGTTAAGTTCATCAAGTTAGTTACCTTTTTGAAACACTTCTAGCCATTTTGACTTTTAATTATAGTACTGTACATTGATTTATTATTTTGTATGGCATATGTGTTGTTTATACATTTTATTAAAAAAATTTGACAATAATTATACTGTATAATTTATACACCCCCATGAATTGTAAATTTTTTGGGGGGGAATGCGCCATAGCCTTTGGGGGGGATGGGCACCCCTGGTACTTGGTAATTTTTTTACTAAGGATCATTACTTTATATATACAATATCCTACTGCTCACTCCATCATTTGCTTCACAACTTATGAGTAAATTCAAAGCATTTCACGATCAATTGTTCAATGTCAGTACTATCTAAAACTATTAACAGTAAGTCATCCAAGTTAATGTAGATTTTTCACGAAAGCATTTCACGATAAATTGTTCAATGTCAGTACTATCTAAAACTATTAACAGTAAGTCATCCAAGTTAATGTAGATTTTTTATGTTTGAAAATTCTTAAAAGTTTTTGTAGAATAAAGAAATGGCTCATGGCCATATTGCGACTTGTCACATGTAAAAGGTAAATATGTGAAGCACCTTGGTGACTTTCACTCTTACTGTTGACAAATTATTCCTCTGAAGTGGTAAAAGCAATGCAGAATACATTGCATTGGATAGATAGCATAAAATTTGTGAACATTTTGGATTTTGTAGAAGAGTTATGATATAAAAGAGTAATATTCATCAGTAACATGTTACGAAACCTGAAGAAGCTGTGCTGTGAAGTGGCAGAGTGTGTGCAGAACATCTCTGTAGACTCCAGGCTTCAGGACGCTCTGCTGGACGCTGGAGTACTCTTGATACCTGCTCACTTATTCATCCATAACATGTTACAGAACCTGACAAAGCTGTGCTGTGAAGTGGCAGAGTGTGTGCGGAACATTTCTGTAGACTCCAGGCTTCAGGTCGCTCTGCTGGATGCTATAGTACTCTGGTACCTGCTCACTTATTCATCCATAACATGTTACAGAACCTGACAAAGCTGTGCTGTGAAGTGGCAGAGTGTGTGCGAAACATTTCTGTGGACTCCAGACTTCAGGACGCTCTGCTGGACGCTGGAGTACTCTGGTACCTGCTCACTTATTCATCCGTAACATGTTACAGAACCTGACAAAGCTGTGCTGCGAAGTAGCAGAGTGTGTGCGAAACATTTCTGTGGGCTCCAGACTTCAGGACGCTCTGCTGGACGCTGGAGTACTCTGGTACCTGCTCACTTATTCATCCATAACATGTTACAGAACCTGACAAAGCTGTGCTGTGAAGTGGCAGAGTGTGTGCGAAACATTTCTGTGGACTCCAGACTTCAGGACGCTCTGCTGGACGCTGGAGTACTCTGGTACCTGCTCACTTATTCATCCGTAACATGTTACAGAACCTGACAAAGCTGTGCTGTGAAGTGGCAGATTGTGTGCGGAACATCTCTGTAGACTCCAGGCACACTCCCCATGCACACTCTACTGGACGCTGGAGTACTCTGGTACCTGCTCACTTATTCATCCGTAACATGTTACAGAACCTGACAAAGCTGTGCTGTGAAGTAGCAGAGTGTGTGCGAAACATTTCTGTGGACTCCAGACTTCAGGACGCTCTGCTGGACGCTGGAGTACTCTGGTACCTGCTCACTTATTCATCCGTAACATGTTACAGAACCTGACAAAGCTGTGCTGTGAAGTGGCAGATTGTGTGCGGAACATCTCTGTAGACTCCAGGCACACTCCCCATGCACACTCTACTGGACGCTGGAGTACTCTGGTACCTGCTCACTTATTCATCCGTAACATGTTACAGAACCTGACAAAGCTGTGCTGTGAAGTAGCAGAGTGTGTGCGAAACATTTCTGTGGACTCCAGACTTCAGGACGCTCTGCTGGACGCTGGAGTACTCTGGTACCTGCTCACTTATTCATCCGTAACATGTTACAGAACCTGACAAAGCTGTGCTGTGAAGTGGCAGATTGTGTGCGGAACATCTCTGTAGACTCCAGGCACACTCCCCATGCACACTCTACTGGACGCTGGAGTACTCTGGTACCTGCTCACTTATTCATCCGTAACATGTTACAGAACCTGACAAAGCTGTGCTGTGAAGTAGCAGAGTGTGTGCGAAACATTTCTGTGGACTCCAGACTTCAGGACGCTCTGCTGGACGCTGGAATACTCTGGTACCTGCTCACTTTCCTCTTCTCCTATGACTTTACACTGGAAGAGTGTGGCGTTGAACGCTCAGAGGACACTAATAACCAGGTACCAACTTGTATTTGGATGTGAATAAAGCAATATCTTTTTATAAAAACATTGTTTTAACTTACCCTAAGTCTTCAGTCAGTTCTAGAGTTAAAAATAGTTAAGAATATACTAATCTGTACAAATCACTATGAATATCTTGGAGTTATTTTAGATTATACACTAAAATGGGAGAATCATATTGATAAGATGATTGAAAAACTGAATTTCCCATGCTAGCAAACATTTGAGACTTGAATGTTTTAAGAACAAAAACTGTTTACTTAAGTTATTTTGAGTCGGTCATTGTTTGTTGGGATAGTTAATAGCTCATAGAATATGTTTTTAAAATTTTGAATTTTATTTAGTATTTATTTTATTTGTTTACAAGCCCTATAACATTGTAATGTTTTCTTGCATTAAAAAATACATAAATTTAACAATGAAACGTTAAAGCAAACACACACATCATCGGATCTGTATAATGTTTTATCGGATTGTTAATTTTATATGTGGAAACAGCTTGTCTGTAATATTTTAACCATGATCATTTTAATATTGTTTGTCAAGCTTTTTATAATTGTTGTATATGAATGCAGGAGGTGTTGAACCGGCTGGCCAAACTGTCAGTGCAAGCGTGTGCGAGGTTGGCTGGGTACGAACCAGACAGCCCTGACAAGCCTCTGGTCAGACAAGTGATGAGTAAGCTGCTCACACCCTACCTCACTGACCTGTTTGCTGATGAACACCCTGAAAAGGTAATGCAAAATGTTCCTTAACCCTCAGACTGATAATAAATAACTCCCAGAATGAATGATACACTGGTTTTGGTCTTTGCATATTTTTCAGAATTTTTAAAAAATATGTGCTAAATACTAAATAATAAGTATTACATACCAATTTTTTTGTTAGAAATTAGAGAAAAATGTAAAATAATGCAAATATGCACCTACTAGAGTATTGTTTTTTTATTTGTACATAAATTGAAAATTTTTTGTTTTCTAAGTTTTACGCCATATAACTTTCACGTGACTTAGATAGTAAGATACTTTAAATGTACAAAATATACAGTTTTGTAGTGAACAAAAGTATTATAACATATTTACAACACATAAAAGTTTTTTGATCAAAATATAAAGTATGTACTACTTTTTTTGTCAGTGCGCATCCATATTGGTGCTTGATGAATTCTTTGGGCAAGAAGAATGTCAGATAATTATGAAATGTTTTCACTGTCACTATCAATTTTCACAACCCAACTCACATTTTAACCGATTTATAATCATCTAGACTACCTGACAACAAATCTAACAAAGAAATATCATCATGCACTTTATTTGCAGTTATGTCGCTTTTATTATCAGAACCAATATTTTCATTATCAAACAGTTTACGTATATCAGTTGAACAACGAGGATCAGCCATTTCACAACATAATAATCAATTATAAACAACTAGCCTACATAATAACCTAGCAAGAAAGAATGTCAAGGCCGTGCAGCGCGTCACCATCTGCATAGTCCATTGCATTTGGATCGATATCAGCTGACAAGTAATATTACGAACATAAACTATATTAAATGAATTGGTATTTATGAGTAGAATATTCAACACGGTACAAGTTATGTCTTTATAACTTAAACGGTGTTTGTGTAATAATAGCGGAAAGTTGACCAACAGCTGTGCCGTCTTTATCAGTTCACAAGCAGTATTAATGAACGTCTGTGCTGTCGGTCAACAGTGGGAGAGTTAATTAATTGTATATATTTCAAAAAATATTAATATCGGAAACTTTGCCAACTAAAATATTTAAGTATGAAATTGTATTGCCCTTTAAGTGTGTTTTAACTCTATTTAAGTAATATACAGGTGTTAATTATACAGTGCGAGACATTGTTGGATACATACTGAGTAGATGTTACACACTAAGAAAGACATTTTTAATTAATTTTTTTCCAATAATGAAAATTACAAGACAATAAGGAGATGTAATAGTCATAGTCATAGTCAAACTACTTTATTCTGTAATATGTACAAGGTACAAAGAATAGCGTCACTACAATGAAACTAATACTAATATTAATTTTAAAATATAAGTAAAAAAATACAATCTTAACATCTTAACAATTTATCTTCAATTCTTCTTTAAAAGAATTAATTGGTTTTTCTATTGAAATATTCCTCAAAAGAATATAGAGACAAATTAGTTAAATAATCTTTGACTTCTTTTTTTAATTTTAACAGATTTGTTTCCATTATAAATTTTGTTGGTAAATTATGTAAATATCTAACACTTCTGTAATACGTTTTCTTTTTGTAAAATTCAAGATTGTGTTGATCAACATGTCTATTAAAACGGGTATTATATGTATGTTTATTGGTTTGTAGTATCGGATCAAAAGATTGTTTTACATAAATTATTGATTCAAATATGTATAAACCATATACTGTCAGAATTCCAAGTTCAGAAAAAATATGTTTAACAGAATCTGTATATCTTAAATTTTTCACGATTCTCAAAGATTTTTTTTTGTAGGACCAAAAGCCTATCTAAATTACTTATTGTTGTTGCTCCATAAATGCTTATTCCATAAGCTAAATGTGAATGGATCAAAGAGAAATATATTAATTTAAGTGTATGTAAATTACTAATTTTTGCCATTTGTCGCAATGCATATAGACCAGTAGACATCTTCTTAGTAACATGATCTACAGTAATACTGTACTGTTTGCAGGTGTTAAAGCTGCTGACCAGCAACAGTGAGAATCCGTACTTGATGTGGGACAACAGCACTCGAGCAGAGCTACAGGACTTCTTGGAGACTCAGTGTGCACAGCGAGAACACCAGCCACTTACAGACATCCAGTTCTCGTATTCGGGCCACGCTACAGAGCTGGTCATCGGCAACGTGTTCATTCGACTATACAACAACCAGCCAGCGTTCCCCATCAAGGTTAGAGCCATAGGTTGGCCATCATTGAGAACAAAATGTTTATTAACCGGGTAATCTTACCATTTTTGGCTGAATCTCAAATAACTCACTGCAGTCTTGTTAATCAGTTTTGATGGAATCAGACTTTGTTTGGTAAGGCCCACTTTGGAAATACATGTAGTCAAGTCAAAGTCAAAATTTTCTTTATTCATATACATGAAGTACAGAGATAGTGTCAAAAAGTAGTTAAATTAATTGGTAACTTGAAACGTTTTGCATAGAGCATTAAGATCCATGATTGGTCAGTTGGTAGAACTCTTTGAGCGTGTAGATGGCCTGGCGTGAGAGCAGTTTTCGGAGTTTGAACTTGAGCTGTTTCCCTCTCTTCGTTCTTATTTCCGTTGGCAGACAGTTGCTCAGCTTTCTTCCCGTGTAGGATGGTGTTTTCTCGTACTGTGCTAAGTGATGAGTGGGAAGTGGATACATCGTTCAGTTGTGGGTATTGTAGTAGTGTAGGTCTTCGAGTCTTAATAGGTTTTCACTATCAATGTACAGGACAACTTCTTGGATGTAGAGAGCTTTCACGGTCAAGATCTTTGCAGCTCTCCTAGGAATGGAGATTTGCAAGAATTCTAACTTCCTTTTTTATAAAGGGTTAGATTTCTGGTCATGTTAGCATTTGATGTCTCTCCCCAAACAGCTAGACTGTATCTTAAGTGTGTCTCAAACAGAGCAAAATAGGCAGTACGTGCTGTCGTCAAGTCACCGATTGTTTTAACCTGCTTGAGTGCATATAGGCTTGAGTTTAGCCTATTACAAAGCTGGTCAATGTGAGAAGTCCAGGATAAGCTTGAGTCAATTATGATTTCAAAGAATTTGGTTTGTTCAACCAAGTTGACATCTGGTAGACAGTTAATTTGTCCTGCTCTTCTCCCAAACCCTGGTTAGTTTTAGAGGGGTTAACCACTAAGTCATTGACATCACAATATTGATAAGCCATGTTGACCGCAATGAAAGCATTCAGACTGAGATTTTCAGGTGTATTGTTGTCAAGGATTAAAGTTGTATCGTCAGCATACATCAAAGTTTTAGAGTTTTCATGTAAGTATTCTGGAAGGTCATTAGTAAAGAGAATGAACAGCACTGGGCCCAGCACAGATCCCTGTGGCACACCTCTTTGTATAGGCTGAGGTTGAGATCGGATTGCTTTGGTTAGTTCTTTTTCATTTGATTTTAGTTCATCTACTTGACTTCAGTCTTTGAGGTAGCTTTCAAACCATTTCAGGGCTGTTGCTGTTACACCCAATTCTTTTAGTTTCTTCTGTATCAGGTCATGTCCCAGACAGTCGAAGGCTTTACTTAAGTCCAGAAAGACAGCTGTAGTCAGGTTTCCGTTTCCTGTGCTATCAGTTATTGATTCCACTAAGTCAATCATTGCTGTTATAGTAGACTTGCCTTTGATGAAACCATGCTGAGAACTACTTATCAGGTTGTTCACTTTACAATGTTCTAATAGCCTGATAAGGACTATTTTTTCACAAAGTTTTGAGACTGTTGGTAGTAATGAGATGGGTCTGTAGTTACTTAATTCTGCTTTGCTCCTAGTCTTAAATTTAGGATAGATTTTTGATATTTTTAGTGCCGAGGGAACGTAACCTTCGTTGAAAGATCTATTGAAGATGTCAGGAAGGGAGCGGATAAGTTCTTCTGCACAGTGTTTTAGTATTTTTGTGGATATGTCATCAATGCCGGCTGAGTTTTTTTTATTTAAAGCTCTTTATAATTGATCTTCATGTACGAGAACAACAAATCACTAAATAAAAGCATGGTATCAAGACTGCCTGCACGATTATTAATACATCGGAAATAAAACAAAACAAAAAACCACAATCAACTGTGCAGTTAGTGTATATGTCACTTCCTGAAAAAACCATTTTCAGTGTTAATACTACATTATAGTAATTTAATGTTTTGTTTTATAATTACTTAACCAAAGACTAACAAAATCACGTAGGACTAAGTGTGCCATTTTGTTAATTGTTAATTTATTTATTTTTGTTGATGGCAAAAATGCTACTAGATTAGAAATACTCTTCTTGTAATAAAGAGTTTCATGTGATATGTTTTGCCTATAGACTATTAGTGCATTGATAGCAGCAACTATAGACAATAGACAATAGGCTTTATTCGTACATTCTTAGAGAATTACAATTGCGTCAAAACAAAAGTATAATTCATGGATAATACATGTATACTTACTTACTTGAATACTTGTGATCTACGTCGCTGACCGACACTTGTCAGATAGACTGCGTCATTAATACACACAGTGTACAATAAATAGATAATTAAAACATGTAAAAATACATTACAAAATATTTACAAGATGGCGTACGACGTGAAAGTTAAAAAAGTGGCTCATGATTTAGTTCTTCCAGGGAGTACAGAGGCCTCTCAAGCAAACGATCCTTTAACACCTTTTTAAAATCTCTCATTTCCAGTACTCGCACATTCTGCGGCAAAGTGTTAAAAATCTTGATTGCAGACTGTGGGTAGGCCTTTTGAGTGCCACTGAGACGACAGCGGGGCATGTCGAGGTCCTGAGCTCGGCGGGTGTTATATTTATGCACGTTGTCTCTGGTCACAAAATCAGCCAAGTTCTCCCTAAGAAGCACCAGGGTGTTGAGGATATACTGGCTGTATACGGTGAGAACGCCGAGTTCCATAAAAAGGGGCCGGCAGTGTTCGCGCGGGGCCGATGATGTTAAGATTCTTAAGGCCTTTTTCTGCAGCAGCAATACATCCCGAACAGCCGGGGAATGTCCCCACAGCACAATGCCATACATCAGGTGACTATGAAAAAGGGCATGATACACAGTCAAAAGATAAGGTCTGGTTATCAAAGCCCTTAGCTTCCTCAGGAGGTAAATGACTCGAGAGAGTTTGGTACATACCTTTGATAAGTGGTCGTTCCAACTTAACTTAGAGTCCAGCCAGAACCCCAACAGCTATACCGCCTCCTGGAAGGGGACCCCAGTCTTCAGAGTGCAAAGCAGCGTCTGGGTTTTTTCTTCATTTATCTTAAGTCTATTACAGTTGAACCAATCTTTAGCCTCCTCTAGTAGGTAACTGGCTTCCAAACGTAGTTGGGTGATGTCGCTCCCTCTGCTCATCAGGGTCGTGTCGTCTGCAAATAACAAAGTTTGGTCGTTCATATGCAGGTCATTGATCATGATGGTGAACAAAAACGGCCCGAGAACAGATCCCTGTGGAACACCATGCAGGATACTTTTAGTGTTTGAAGAAGCCCCCATAAGTGACACTAGCTGTTTACGATTGGACAAGTAATTGCAGACGCTGCTTAGCACTGTGCCATTATAGTTTTAAGTGCCACTATAGTTTTAAGTGTCAAGATTCCATTGGGTTTTCCAACTTAAGAACTCTTTAATTGTGTAAAATGGATGATGCAGCAATCATCTTCTTAGCTCTCTCTTTAAGGCATTGCTACTGCTCTGTGATTTGATGTCTTCAGGCAGGACATTAAAAAGCTTGGATCCCATATACGATGGCTTCTCTGATAACAGTGCCATTCTGTGTACTGGTAAGGTAAAATCTGCAGCCCGGCGGGTGTTGTGTGTGTCCAGGTCCCTACCCCTTGTCAAGGTTTTATTGTATGTGTACATGCAATCAATTGACGTATGTATAGAGACGCCATAGTGATTATGCGGAGCTCAATATAGGCATATCTACAACTTTCTCTTGGCTGTAGACCAGCTATAATGCGGACACACTTTTATTGAAGAATAAGGATTCTTTGTAGATTTGCTTTACACTATCAAACCGAAACCGATTTTGTAGTCTCCCTTCTTTTCGCATAAAATTATTTATGTTGCACCCAAAGTATTATTTATTGAATAAAAACTTTAAAACTTCATCACAAGTACAAATAAAAATTTAACAGGCCTAAGCAACAATAAGGATAAAATATATGAGGGAAATATTCGTATAAAATGTGTTTGCTGATCGAAATCATATGCATGGGGTCGAACGCAACCCATACAATGAACAAAGTCTTCTTGACGGCAACACAAGTAGGCAAAAACTGGTTGACATTGACCATTTAGTAGGTAGGATGCTGCCTGAAAGTTTTACATTAGACAGCATTTTATTTCGCATTAAACAATTTACAGAGTTGTGTCTGGGGTAGAGCCTACCCCAGCATGTGTGCCTGAGGGTTAAAAACATTCAGTAGACTGCACCTACAGTGTACAAGACACTATTAGGACTATGAGGAGGTAAAATTAAAAGTAGATAGCTTTGTGACCTGTGCTTGTCTCCGGGTCGCTATAACCAGCCTAACAAAATATTTTGTCTGTGATCCTCAATGGGTTAAGCTCAATAACATTTTATTAAGATTCATTATTAAGTTTCTTTAAATGGCTTTCTTTAAAATTAAATTCATATGAGTTGTTTAATGATGTGGTAACCGGATGTCTGTATAAACAGAGTCCAGATTGGTTAGAGTGAATACTCTTAATGTTATTCTTTCCAGAATCCAAAGGGTTTTCTGCTGGACTTGCTGGAGTATGTGCGATTGTACCAGCCATCGCAGAGAGGTGATGAGCCGAGTGACCCGGAGCGCAATGACAGAGTAACCATGGCTCTCCAGGCTCTCAGTAATGTCATCAACAGTAACCCTGGTATGTTCCATCCGAGTCTAACCAAACAATATCATTTTGTTTTAGTAACAGAAGAATGTCATGAG
Organism: Homalodisca vitripennis; assembly: GCF_021130785.1. Lineage (NCBI taxonomy): Eukaryota > Metazoa > Arthropoda > Insecta > Hemiptera > Cicadellidae > Homalodisca > Homalodisca vitripennis. The sequence continues at coordinate 225,388,602 of NC_060208.1, forward strand.
TCATTTCTGTTACTACTGTAAGTACCTAAAGTGCTGACAATTACATTAAAACGCAATTCTTACTTTTTTACGTTATTGTACATTTTGAAAATGAAAGGATATTGTCATAATTGCATCTGGAGTTTGAAGTTTGTTTTTGACAATGGAAAGATTGTGAAGGAAACAGGATTTTTCCGGACATTTGCCATTGTTCAGTGATACAAAAAATCAGTAACACTACATTTCAGGAATTTTCAGGAATGTTGTGTGTCATGTACGACTGTCGTAGGTGGTTGGTCAACAAATGCAGACCTATTGTGACCTGTATTCCTTAGTTCAGTTTTAATAATTAGTGCTGTGTTTAGTTTTTTATTAAGTGCATGTTTTAGAGTTAGTGAAGTTGACACACGACATGGTGGTTGTGATTCCTGACTTAAACGTGTCAGAACACTCTGGTATGATTTTTTATTTTAACATAGTTTAGTTATGAGTTAGGTTAGTTATTCACCTGAAGGAGACATCCGATTTCAGATCTCGAAACGTAGTGTTATTGATGTTTTGTATCACTGAACGATGACAAATGTCAGGAAAAATCCTGATTTCTTTGCATCTGGAGAGTTTCATTAATAGGCCTATCTGTTGTATTGATAACCTAAATTGAGACACAATACTCAGTCAGGAAGTTGACTTCATTATCACACTAAACAAATTATCATTTCCTAATTGAAAATATTACCAATAAATAAAAACAATTCCAAAATTTGTATGTAGATATCCAAATGAATATGTGTATTACACCCCTATTGATCCTATTATTTACAAAGACACATCCATACAGGGCTGGAGATCCAGTGTATCGGACACTTCAGGCTTTTGTTCCCTCTATTGAGTCTGGAGAGTTGCCGCAATATCCAGCAGTCGGCGCTGAAAGTCATCAGTTCAGTCACCCGCAACCAGGAGTGTATCAGTGACGTAGCTGCTTCCAACGTCCTGGTAAGTTTTCACTGGGCTTCGTGAGTTTATAATAGGAACTATTCATAATCACTGCCAGTTGAAGATAGAAGTTTCTTCAAGGTTCAGTTTTGGGATCATTTTTATTCTTTCATTATATTAATAGGATTAATTATGTCATTAACAATAGAATTTATGAAATGAGACACATTTGTATTATTGTTTTAAGAAAGGGGGCCATCTGACCAATAATAAGCCAGGAATTTTGTTGTAAAACTGGGAAGATCTTAAAAATAATGTTTTCTCTCAAAGAACTTGAGAAGTACGAAAATAATTTAAACAACTCATTGAATTGGGAGCTTATTAATTCCTTTCATTGCATTTTGTAATACAAGGTCTGAGACACAAAAAAACTTTAAATGAAGAATAATGGTATGACATATTGGCAAAAGTTGTCCTGACGCCGGTTAATCAAAAATTTACTCCACTAATGTAGTGGATTCGATCTTGGCTAATCTAAGCTACATGTCTCATCATAAAGTGCCCTGAACGATCTATTGAACAAGTTGTGACCTGAATCTCACCCTTCTGTTGTCTTCTTTATTTTTTCATTTCGTAGCCGCAGTATGTTATTTTTTTTTTCAGGCAGGAACTGTTAGTTATCGAATTTAATAAGGTTTTGTTATTTTGATGTAATTCTATTCTTGTATAATATATAATCTGAAGGCAAATGCAAAATAAATGGAGCCAATAATTTATTAGGTTATTCAAGAACATTCAAAGAGAAACTGTGGTAAATATCAATAATTCTTCCCCAGAACGTGAATTTCAACATAATTCAGTAACTTCCTCAAGACATTCATTTCAGTTGACCGTGGTACTTCTATAATTAAGGTAGTGTTGTTTTCTGATTTCAGGTTTAATAAAATTGAGTTTAAATATAAGGGAGTGTTCATTTCTTTGTTAAATTGTGTTGATGAGCTGATTTAGTTTTAGTTAAAACTGAGTACAGAAATGTATATATTTAAAATATGTCAACAGAGTATTGGCCTCTTATAATAATGAAGTAATCAATGTGACACACTAAGTTAATTATATTTGTTGTACATTTATCACTAAGTTAAGTGCATTAACACTTGTATTAAAAGTTTGTAGTTGTAGAAAAAATGTCAAAACTTCCACATGGGTATCAATGCTATTTTATTATTTTTAATTTTACTATGTGAGTGCATACATTTTGGACAGTAATCAATCAATTAGACATTCCAATATTAATTACTAGATATGCCACCGATACCAGTTACCATTTTGATAACATCTATAAAAGTTTATACCTGAAATGTAAATCTAACTATTTACGATGAAGTGGTTTTGTCATATTTTGTTAGACCTTGTTGTATATTCTACTCATTCATATATCAATGTCATTCAATAGCAGAAGTACATAAGTTAATAAAACGCTAGTTAAACATTATATTTTTTCCTCAGGACAAGTCATGGAAGCAATCCTATCCTACCACTAAAAACAGTGTCAATGCTCTAGTATATGTTTCATCTACCTATTGATACTATTTGAAACTGATATAAACAGTGATACTCAGGTATATATGCTACTGGCACTGTACACTATCGAGGAAAGCCGCTCTGTGTGCCTGGACATACTATATGCTCTGGTCTCCAACACAGCAGTTGTCAAAGATCTCTATGCCAAAGGTTAGTCCATTTATACATTCTTTACGTAGTAATTCTTCAGTCAGTTTGTTGTGTATTTTCCTCAATTTTTTTTTACTAAGGGCTTTTGGGTGGCTTCAGTGACCACAATTGTGTATGGGTTATGTCTGTACAGGTGGCTACATCTACGTGCTGGATCTGCTGTTCTCCGCAGGCGTTCCCGAGGTCCAGACCAAATGTGCCGAGTTACTCGGGCGACTGTGTGCGGACAAGCTGTCAGGTCCCCGTGTGCGACTGGCCTTGGACAAGTTCCTACCCCCTGCTATCTGTGACGCTCTACGTGATAGCCCTGCACAATGCCCCTCACTTCTTGACACCAATCAGGAGAACCCTGAGCTTGTCTGGGATGACGAGTCTAAGCGCAAGGTGGGCGCAGCCATCGCCAGTCTGGCTAGACGGTGAGTTAAATCGTTTTAGCAAAATGCGATAATATGGTCACCAAACTATCGTATAAAGAAAGGTAAAACATGATTTAACGTGTAGCATATTTGGCACTCTCATTTGTTGTTTAATCCTGTGCACTTGAAGGGAGTATATGTAATTTGTCCTTGGAACTCGTAAGGCCACCACCACTGGCCACTAAACGTAGCAGTTATTTTCTAATGTTCTCTTTGTTTTATATGAATGGTGAGTGATGAAACCTGTCGTGCAGCTTTATTTTAAAGTAATATTTAAGTAAAGCAGTAAATTTTAAATTAGCCTATAATTTTTCTCTCAGCATTGGCTGTGCCAATAAGACGAATAACACGTAGTGGGCCTATTCACTAAAGTGATAGAAGGGATAGAAACCTAGAATATTTTAATAGAAGACATGTGCTAACTATTCTTGACTACACATAGGTGTGTATTTTTAAAAGTTTTATTCCGTAAAAATTGTAGAGCCTGAGAAAAATGTCAAATAGTTCATATCTGAGTATAACATTACTGTAAAGGCCTACTTTATAACATTTTATTTACATATATTTGTTAACAATATATGTATAAGAGTTAAATTTCCCAAATGTATGTTTATATTTGTATTAGAAAGATAAATTTAAAAAACCTTTTAATTATTTTTGATTTCTTCCTTAAATATTTTAAATTATATCCAAATGACACGGAGGAAATTGAAAAATAATTCCGATCTGGGAGGCAAACAGCAAATATGGCCACCGAGCTCAATGAAAGTAGCACGGCCATCTGTACTGGCCATACAAGTTGCGAGGACAAACTACGGCAAAACGAACTCGAGATGTCTGCAACCTTGGTGTAGCCAGTGCTGCTGGCTTTTTCAGCACATAAGGTTAAAGGATATGTAATCAAAATATTCATAGTCATAAAAACGTAACAACTTTATAATTACATTACAGTGCATGGTGAAACTCAATGCTTTGGAAAATATAAACTGGAATTTACAAGAATAATGATATTTGTTTGTTTATTGTTAATGTTTATTTAAAGGAAGTAACAATAACTTCACTACCAACTATAACAATATTTGGAAGTCAAAGACTGCTTGTGGTGTATAAAGGAGATATTGAAACAGAGTAATATGAATGGCTGTTGAGAAAAGGCTCAACCACTAACTTTCTCAGGAACTGTGGGAGTTATAGTAACTTTTCACCAGTAAATCATCATTGTGATTGCCACACCATAATTTTGCAGGAAATGATTGCCTGCCCCTCCTAAATTTTCATTTATTATATCGACCAACTTCAATGTAAAAGCGGCTAATTCTATCATCTCCTGTGGAAGCTCATTCTACAGGGTGTCGATAAATTACTCTATCAAGCTACACCATTTGATTTTTCAGGTCAAAATAAGTATTGTCATGTAGAGTATAGAGTATTCATCTTGCTTAGTTTACCGTCTGTCTGTATGTTTATGTTTGCTGGAGAGAATTGTATCTTTAGAATTGAATAAAGGTATAAAGTTGAAACTTTGCAACTTGTTTTGTTGCATACAGTCTTTGTTGAAAAAAGTTCAGAAAAATATCTTAGGTTTAATATTCTTAGGTATATCAGTAGGTTTAAAAACATTAACTAAAAATATTATAGTTAAAAATACAAATTTTCAAACTATAATAACAAAAATGAAGGAAATTTTAAAAAGTGCATAAAAATATTGAAATATAGGTTACTTTTATATGAACATTTTTATACCAAATTTATTTTGCTATGTCAAATAATAGTCTTTATTATAAAAATTATTTATTAGTTATTACTGTTAAAACACATTAGTTATTATTATACTATTAATAATAACATTAGCTATTATTATAAACAAGTATGATAAACATTATTTTTATGATGTACAAAACTTGAAGCAGATATTTTATTACATATTTTAAAATCCCAAATTATAACTATACCAAGATATATTAAAATGTATAATCTATGGACAATACTGACCTCTGCCTCACAGCTGCTGTTTGTTTCATCTGCGTCACATCTCTTTTTTTTGTCTGTATTTCGTGTAATAAAACTCATAATGAGTCAATGGAGATAAAATTAACATTTTGACTGCCAAGTGGCACAGTGTCTGTTCTTGAAAATCTCATAACGATTTTGTTGCGTTAGCTCTGTTAAACTGATGTGTGGTAATGTGATGTTAGGCACTACGCAGCGCAACGTAAGAGCCACGACGCCGTGTTGACGCTACCAGATACCAGCATCGTGGGCATAAACAGCAAGGAGGTGATGGTGGGGGGAGTGTATCTGCGGCTGTTCAATAACAACCCTGGCTGGCCACTGCGTAAACCCAGAGATTTCCTCTCTAGTCTACTTGATACTTCCATCAAACAGCTCAACAAGGATGGCACTGACGTAAGTTCACCGAGTCTTTAGATAGTTGCCATAGCCTTGTCTATTCAGTGTTTATTAGTTAATTTGGTAATGTAGTTGTATCACCAATTTTATTTTTAAGTTTACATTTTTTCTTCATGTTTGTGTTTTTATTTCCTTTAAGTATATTTATTGTTTACCATTGTTTCATAGAGTCTATTATAATAGGCTCAAAAAGATAATTTACAATAATACGTATTATTTGCCATTCAAATTTTATGAAGATCTTATTTGATTTGAAAAAATGTTATAAATTACTTTCTATTCAACAATTCAAACATTTGTTGTTTTTTCCTGTTATTTTTATTCATAATTGTTTGGTTGATTAAAGAACAAAGTGAGGCTCTTCATCCATACACGATCATAATTTACTGTTTGATATCGTGAAATTATTTTTGAATGTTTGCATGAATATTATAGTTATTCAGGAATAAAAGTAATTTTATTAAAATCTAAAAATAAAATAAGCAAAAAATATGTCAAATACAACATTTTTACTTACTTTTATTTGTAACTTTGAGAGACAATTTTAATTTATCAATTAAGAAAATGTTTCTTGTAGTTCTTTGATTTTATTCACATATTGCCTAATTTTAAAATAATAATACTTTCTGCTATCAAACATTCCAGATTTAAATTAATATTAAATTTGTATCTGAAGAAGACATGATTAACACGAGCTCTTATCTGTCACCGTTCTTGTAGGACATCAATGTACAGGATTCACTACAACTATCAGAAATAGCATTGAATAAATGTATGTTTACACTTGATATTTAAAATATATATTTAATTTGTACTCATTTTGTTATGTAAGGAATTAAGTGAAAAGATACTTTTATTTTAATATAAAAATGTTTTCAGTTGTTGGATAGGAGTTGTAAATTAGTGTTCTTGAAATCTACTTCCAAAAATCATTTGTAAAATTTGAAAGTATTGTCTGTTTGAGTTTAATATAGAGAAGTGAAATTTGACTAGAAATGGGCCAATTGTGATTCTTTATTAATTAATTGTTTAATATATTTAGCAAATAAATAAGGTGGTTTTAATTTCTCTACATTTTTTAAACCAGCAGCTTTGAAACTTGCCTATAACCGTTCCACTTTTTTAAGTAACATCGACCTTGTGTATGCTACTGACTTTCCTCTTTATTCTGTTTGATAAGTTCTCAAGTCAGTGGCCATGAGAACATGCTGATAAAGCTAAAAAATGCTACTTACAAAACAATCTCACTTTTAATTTCAACATTACGATTCCAGTACAATTAGTTATAATTACTGATTAATGTTTAAATGTGTAATGCTAACTGTAAATTATCAAACTAGTTGCAAGTGTACTTGAGTATGAAAGAATTGGCTCAACAATTCAATCAATTTTACAATTTCATAGTAAAACAATTACTTTGTTTTGCATTGTTGATCAAGATTTATCTGGATGAATCCTGTTATTTATTCATTTAACATTTGTTTCTAGTTTGTTTATAGAGGAATTTCTCCCAATAAAGGAGTTGTTTGTCAGTTACACTAGCTTTGGTTGCAGTGGATATGGGAGGGTAGAGACATGAATGATTTATTTTTTAGCTAGATATTTGAAACCAACTGTCAGAAATGTCAGCCAATGAGATACAGATACTGGACATTATGACTTGTAGGGCATTTTCCATTTCTTTACTTCATTAAATTAAGCTGATACAAAACTATTATTTACATGTCTGATTGGAGTATAATGAGTTTTAATGAGTCAAACCAAAAAGATTACTATCTGTGGAAAATTTATCATTTGCATTTTGTCACCTTTTTGTTGTTCTCCCATTTTTACTCACACTGAAACTAGGAAAACTTACTAGGAAATGTCCCTCAATTTATTTCACAAAAAAACTAGGTTGTGTTCTTATGTAGTGTAAATTGGTTCTCCCCCACACCTCCGATTGAAAAAAACCAGAGAAAACTCCACCACTATTCTTGCCACAAATGTTAATTTTAAATTAATAATTTGGGAAATTGCTTTCAATTTCAAAGATTGTGGAAAAGAGTTGTATTGATGAACTGTTTTCTGACACTAGTTTTATTTGTAGTAATTACAATTTACTGTGCAGTCATGAATAATGATGCGACTCTGCCCTCTGTACATGTTATCTAAATTACGCTTCTTATAGACCTATCATCAATTTGTGATGAAAAGAGCTTTTAGTCAAATTGGTATGTTTGACTTTTTTGCTTGACCTCATGTGCAAAAACTGCTCTAAGTGACAAAAAGCACAGAAAAACTGACAACTGCAGCGAATTTTCCACTGGTTTATTTTGTACTTGATCTCCAGCCAGTACTCAATTTTGAATATTACAAATTTTTTAATTGTAACATTTTGAAATAAATGTTACTTATGGCTATTAGATAACCCATTTTATGCACTGAACAAGTTGTTCTGATTGAAGAACATTTTATTTTGATATTTTGATGGTTATAAAATGTATTACATTTTACTATTATAATTCTCAATAATACGTGGCAAAATGTTAACATGGTATTTGAGTATAATTTTATCTTTGTTCTGTATTTGAACATAATTGAAGGTGAACTGAAGAGATAATACTAGTACTTGATAATAGTTATTACCTATAAATTTTAATAGGCGTTTGTCTTTTTTAAGTTTATTGCAAAGATACTTGTATGAGAAATGTTCTATGTATCGTTGTTGAAAATTATGTTTGAATAGTTTTATATTGATACATCTGTAATTAAAATAAATTTTGTGCAGACATTAATAAACAGTTGTTGGTAAATAAACCACCAATAAATAAATAAATCTACAGAAAATCTTTATAGAATAAAAACATGGTTGTGTATTACATACAATAAATAATGTGAATCATTTCTAGAATCAATATTTTAACATCATTTTCAAAATAGAATAAGATCATTCATACATCCATAATTTTGAGTAACAGTTGTTAGGTGGATGCATCAATAAATAAATGTACAGAAAATCTATATAGAGTAATTGAAAGTTGAATTTAATACAGTTAAGAGGGAGACAAGTTAACAAATTGAATTCTAAACTTATTATTGATATTATACAAGTTAGGATTTCTGTCTGTTGCGGAACAGTATGATCTGCTCGAAGTGGTGGTGACTGCTCTGGTGATCCTGCTGCAGTCTCACTACACGTTGTGTAATATTATTTCTGTCTGTTGTGGAACAGTATGATCTGCTCGAAGTGGTGGTGACTGCTCTGGTGATCCTGCTGCAGTCTCACTACACGTTGTGTAATATTATTTCTGTCTGTTGTGGAACAGTATGATCTGCTCGAAGTGGTGGTGACTGCTCTGGTGATCCTGCTGCAGTCTCACTACACGTTGTGTAATATTGTTTCTGTCTGTTGTGGAACAGTATGATCTGCTCGAAGTGGTGGTGACTGCTCTGGTGATCCTGCTGCAGTCTCACTACACGTTGTGTTATATTATTTCTGTCTGTTGTGGAACAGTATGATCTGCTTGAAGTGGTGGTGACTGCTCTGGTGATCCTGCTGCAGTCTCACTACACGTTGTAAAATATTATTTCTGTCTGTTGTGGAACAGTATGATCTGCTTGAAGTGGTGGTGACTGCTCTGGTGATCCTGCTGCAGTCTCACTACACGTCATGTTATATTATTTCTGTCTGTTGTGGAACAGTATGATCTGCTCGAAGTGGTGGTGACTGCTCTGGTGATCCTGCTGCAGTCTCACTACACGTTGTGTAATATTATTTCTGTCTGTTGTGGAACAGTATGATCTGCTTGAAGTGGTGGTGAGTGCTCTGGTGATCCTGCTGCAGTCTCACTACACGTCAAGTTATAGTATTTCTGTCTGTTGTGGAACAGTATGATCTGCTTGAAGTGGTGGTGACTGCTCTGGTGATCCTGCTGCAGTCTCACTACACGCTGTGTAATATTATTTCTGTCTGTTGTGGAACAGTATGATCTGCTCGAAGTGGTGGTGACTACTCTGGTGATCCTGCTGCAGTCTCACTACACGTTGTGTAATATTATTCCTGTCTGTTGTGGAACAGTATGATCTGCTTGAAGTGGTGGTGACTGCTCTGGTGATCCTGCTGCAGTCTCACTACACGTTGTGTAATATTATTTCTGTCTGTTGTGGAAGAGTATGATCTGCTTGAAGTGGTGGTGACTGCTCTGGTGATCCTGCTGCAGTCTCACTACACTTTGTGTAATATTGTTTCTGTCTGTTGTGGAACAGTATGATCTGCTTGAAGTGGTGGTGACTGCTCTGGTGATCCTGCTGCAGTCTCACTACACGTTGTGTAATATTGTTTCTGTCTGTTGTGGAACAGTATGATCTGCTCGAAGTGGTGGTGACTGCTCTGGTGATCCTGCTGCAGTCTCACTACACGTTGTGTAATATTGTTTCTGTCTGTTGTGGAACAGTATGATCTGCTCGAAGTGGTGGTGACTGCTCTGGTGATCCTGCTGCAGTCTCACTACACGTTGTGTAATATTATTTCTGTCTGTTGTGGAACAGTATGATCTGCTCGAAGTGGTGGTGACTGCTCTGGTGATCCTGCTGCAGTCTCACTACACGTTGTGTAATATTATTTCTGTCTGTTGTGGAACAGTATGATCTGCTCGAAGTGGTGGTGACTGCTCTGGTGATCCTGCTGCAGTCTCACTGCACGTTGTGTAATATTATTTCTGTCTGTTGTGGAACAGTATGATCTGCTCGAAGTGGTGGTGACTGCTCTGGTGATCCTGCTGCAGTCTCACTACACGTTGTGTAATATTATTTCTGTCTGTTGTGGAACAGTATGATCTGCTCGAAGTGGTGGTGACTGCTCTGGTGATCCTGCTGCAGTCTCACTACACGTTGTGTAATATTATTTCTGTCTGTTGCGGAACAGTATGATCTACTTGAAGTGGTGGTGACTGCTCTGGTGAACCTGCTGCAGTCTCACCCTATGTTGGCCGACCAGGTGCCTTCACTGGGTTACATTCCCCGACTCTGTGTGCTCCTACATTCACACCATCCCCCTCAGGCCTGCCACGCCATACTACGCATACTGCACCAGCTGTCCATCAGTGATGTGAGTATATAGTCCTCATTATCTAATAATTTCCCTCATTTATGCTATCTCCCTCAGGTCTCCCGTACCGTATTGTGCGTACTGCACCAGCTGTCCATCAGTGATGTGAGTATATAGTCCTCATTATCTAATAATTTTCCTCATTTATGCTATCCCCCTCAGGTCTCCCGCACCGTATTGTGCGTACTGCACCAGCTGTCAATCAGTGATGTGAGTATATAGTCCTCATTATCTAATAATTTTCCTCATTTATGCTATCCCCCTCAGGTCTCCCGCACTGTTTTGTGCGTACTGCACCAGCTGTCCATCAGTGATGTGAGTATATCAGGGTCCCCACCCGACCGTGAAAACCGGGAATAAGCCGTGAATTTCGTTCACCGTGAAAAAACCTTAAATAAGCCGTGAATTTTGTTTACATACCGTGAAAATCTCTACAACTTTCGAATAAATAAAATCAACACGGGTCGTCTGTCAGACGATCATATGGGAAAGTTGACCTTCGCTATTGCAAAGTAAAAAGTAGCACGCAATGTAGGGGATAGACCACGAAGTTTGACAGGTGCTGCTATCTGAGCGATTTTACTGATAATATGGTTTATAAACAAATGAGGAAAAGGAAGGGCCGGTGGGAGATGACGCTTCCGGCTCAAATCACGTGAGGCCTGTCGTTGTCTGTCGCCAGGTTCCGGGCCTTGGCTACGCTACGCGGCTGTAAACAAACAAGGCATTCTCTGATTGAACGCGAGATTAATAACACAATTTAATTACTTGATAGATTGTCGTTTAATGTAAACACTTTTCGTATTGGAGTTTTATTGTATCAGATATAGTCTATTATTGTTTTCATAAAATAAAAAAAGTATACAAATCCTTAATCTAATGTAAGGAATTTAAATTACATTTTAACTTAATTTCATTCTATTAAATCCCTTATTTTATTTAAATATTAATGAGAAAAATGCTATTCAGTACGATATCTATATCGTTGTGTGTAATGACTGTTAACACAATGTAATAATTATAAAAAATTTTAATTTATGGTGGATAATAAATTCAATCAATCAATCAATCAATCAATCAAAATGCTTTATTTACAATTTCATCAAGAAAATGTAATGGCGTCAAAATACAGAATTGTCTTCATGCTTCTTGCTTTACAAAATTAGTAGGTTTGTGTCATGGTGAAGAATTCCTCCAATGTGTATAGCGGTCGTTCCACCAGCCAGTCCTGTAGTTGTCTCTTCAGTTGTTGGGTGTTCAGGTTCTTCAGTGATTCTGGTAGTGCATTATACAGTTTACGTCCGATGTACGACGGCTTCTTGCTGTACTGTGTAGTGTGGTGTAGTGGAAGTATGTAGTCTTTTGCTCGTCTCGTGTTGTAGTGGTGGATATTCTCCCCTCGTCTGTAGTCCTGCTGGTGTGTGTGGGTAACAACAGTGTGGATATAGAGACTTATCACTGTTAGAATTCCTAGTGCTTTGAAAGATTCTCTACAACTCTCTGTTGGTTTTAGATCAGCAAGTGTTCTTATTGCTTTCTTTTGTAGGACTAGGATTCTATTTAGGTTTTGTTTGGTTGTGCCACCCCACACTATCAAACCATACCTAATGTGGGATTCAATCAAGGCGTAGTAGGCTGCTTTTGCTATATCGAGTCCTCCAATCCACTTCATTCTTCTCACAACAAAAACTCCTGATGCCAGCTTCTTGCTCAAATTATTGACATGAGTAGTCCAGGAAAGATCAGAGTCTATGGTAACTCCCAGTAATTTGGCTTCTTTTTCTACCAAGAGATCAGGAATTTTTGGTATCTCGTCCAGTCGCCTACTAAAGTTTATGCAGGTTGTCTTTTTTGGATTTATTACCAGGTCGTTTTGGAGACAGTAGTGAAGTGTTTCTTGCGTTGATGATATTATGTCAGAGTGGAGCTCTTCAGCAGTATTTGTGGTTAGAAGGAGAGTAGTGTCATCGGCATACATTACAGAGTTATAATTTATGGAATTTGGAAAATCATTGGTAAAAAGGACAAACAGAAAAGGGCCCAAAACTGAGCCTTGTGGTACTCCTCTATTTGAGGGTTGAAAGGTGGATTTGAAGGATGTCTTCTTACCATTTGTTGATGTTTGTAATTCTACAAGCTGTTGGCGTCCTTCTAGGTAACTCGCTATCCAGTTCCCCGACCCTCCCCTGACACCCAGAGTTGCCAGTTTAGTTAGAATGAGGTCGTGTCCCAAGCAGTCGAAAGCTTTGCTATAGTCAACCATAACAGCTGCTACAAGTTTGCTGTCCTCCAGCTGATCTGTGACAAATTCAACTAGGCTGACTAATGCACTTAGTGTTGATCTTCCTTTTAAGAAGCCGTGCTGATGTTTTGTTAGCAGCTCTTGGTTTTGCAGATGTTCAGTCATCCTTTTGATTGCAATTTTTTCTATTATTTTTGAAAATGTGGATATCAATGAAATTGGCCGATAGTTCTCTAATTTTGTAGTTGTTCCAGTCTTGTGTTTTGGGTAAATCTTCGATAATTTTAGTAATGATGGGAAGTGTCCTTGTTCAAATGATTTATTTATCACAGCAGCAAGGGGGGCAGCGAGTTGTTCAGCACAATGCTTGACAGCCTTGGATGGTACCTCATCCAAACCACATGATAATTTTGATTTGAGAGAGCTAATTATTTCTAAAACTTCTTTTTCATTAGTTGGAGCAAAGTTGAACACTTCGATGTATTGCCTAATGGGAGGGTTTTGAATTGACTGCGGGACATAATGCAGATCATTTCTGTTTTTTATCAGTGTATTTTCTGCTACTTCTGCAAAAAATTTATTTAGGTTTTCAGCAATCAACGAGGGATTGTTTTCAAATGTACCATTTATTTCCATTTGAAGAGGTGTTACACTTGGATTTTTAGCCTGCTTCTCTGAGTTTATTATGGTCCACAGTGCTTTTGATTTATTGTCGGATTTATTTATGTATTCTGTTGCTGCAGTACGTTTAAGGTTTCTAAGCTTGAGGTCGTAGTCTTTTTTCTTAGTGATCATTTCAGCCTTATCTGCAGCATTGCCAGTTACTTCATATTTCCGAAAGGCCCTGAGAAAAATTTCTTTCAATCTCCTGGCTTCTTCATCGTACTTGCCATTTTGCTTAGATCTTTTTTTGGTTCTTGATTTCTTATTTGGGCAAGTTAAGTCCAGATTCAGCCTTACATTCCTGTAAAAGGCATTGTACATTTCTTCAGCATCAGGCTCATTATACACACAGCTCCAGTCTACTTTCATAAGCTCCGTTTTAAGATTTTGAAGATTTTGTTTACTGAAATTTCTTCTGTGTTCACTCACTGATGTTTGTGGGATTTTACTTTCTAGGTGTAAAAGACATTGTTGGCCTGTGTGATCTGATAAGCCTGTTTGAAAAATATTGAATTTGACAGTTGAATTGGGCATGTTAGTGCATATGCAGTCTATAGATGATTTGCAAGTGTTAGTTATGCGTGTTTCTGGGAGAGGGAGGCGTATTATTCCATGACTTAGCAGCTCTTCTTCAAAATGTTGGTTTTCTGGATTGTCAGTTAGTCTGTCAAAATTAACGTCACCCATTAAAAGTATTGGATTTGTCTCTGCTCGAATATTTTCCAGGATACTAGCTATCATCTCGATTGCTTGTTTACTTTGTCCTCCTGGAGGTCTATAAACTCCCAATATATGTAGTGATTGTTTGTTAATTTTGATCTTTATCAAGGCTGCTTCACACACTAATTCTATGCAGTAGTTGGCAATATCCGCTGCTTCTCCCTCAATGCCTGATGTTTCCTCCAGATATATCGCAACTCCTCCAAGTTTATGATTGCCTCTGCTGAAAGCTGTAATTAGTTTATATCCATGAATTGATATTGAGCGTAGATTATCTTGATTTAGCCCATGTTCAGTTAATATCAGTACTGTTGGGCGCAACTGGTTCAGAAAGTGATTTAGCCTCTCAACTTTTTTAGACAGTCCCCTTATATTCTGGTGGAAAATTGAGATTTCTGAGGCTGAGTCCTTTTTTTCAGAGTGGAGTTGATGAAAATCCTGTGGTTTTGTATGTTTTTGTGTCTTTCCTGTTTTGGTTGGCAGTTTTCTAAAAAAGCGTTTTCATTTTTTGAGGCGACTTCCATATTGATATATATTTGTGGGGGTTGACTTTGGTTAGAAAAGTTTTTACTGATGGGTTTATTTTGGCGTTGCTGGGTTTGAAAATGGTCATTTTCTGAGCATCCCTTGAGGGCTTCAAGTTCTCTAGTTACAAACTCTAGTTACAAATTGAATTAATTTAGGGTCTTGCGTAAATAAATAGTATAATAATGTGACGGAGCAGAACCTACACGACACATATCAATTAACGCAGCGAGACCATAACTTTATAGGCCTATATAACTGTTTTAATTACCAGTAAGGTCGTTTGAGAAAACAATTTTATTTTTCATCTCTTTAGATATTAAACGGTAGTGATATGCGTTTTCCTTATCAATAATATTTTTTATGATTCCTAAGCTGCATGGATATTACGAGTGTACACGGTTTAAATCTTTTATGGTGAATGTGTGTTTAAATTGTAATGTATTAGTAAAATATTACAAATGAAACGTCATGTTATAAAAACGTTAGAAAAAAAACCATTGCATTTTTTCTAACCAGGAAACAACAAACGTCAAGTAACTTTGTAGTGTTAAGCTTTATTACTACAAAACTACAAATCGAGGAAGTCGTCCAAGTATAATTTTGTCGGGTTCCATACGACTACGTTAACGCTATTAATCATTTCATGCAGATGAAAAATATATCGTACAAGGTTCATTTATTGTAATGTGGTGCAGCGATGTTATGGTAAAAATAACCTTTGTTGTCTACTGTCAATGAGAGTGGAAGGGGAGGGGTATATCGTGTACTCCACTCCCCCATCCTCGGACAACAGCTGGTTTCATGTCTCAACATGAAAGATTTGTTTCCCCAGCTCGGCACTCCAATCTTATTCTTATTGTGAGAATTGATATAAAGATTAAAGCTTTTCATTCAACTCATTCTGACACTTTCTCACGGAAATTCTTCTGTTGAAAGAGGCTTCTCTGTCAACAAACAGTGTATAGTTGAAAACTTGAAGGAGGAGAGTTTAGTCGCGTATAGAAAAGTTTGTGACGGCATATCAGCAGCAGGAGGATTGGAGGCAATGGAAATCACTAATGAATTAGTTCATGCTGCCAAAAATTCCCACGCCCACTACTCGGAGCACTTGGCAAAACAACGAGAAGAAATGAAAGACAAAATTAATTCTGAGAAAGAGAGGAAGCAAGCTGCAATAGAAAAAAAAGAATTGGAAGCACAAAAATTCCAGGTTTTGTCCGAAACCAGGAAAAGGGCCAGCTGAGTTAGACGATAAGATACAGGAACTTAGCAAAAAGTGCAAATCGTAATTCACTTTTATTCTAGACATTTTTATCAATTTCTTTATTTATGTGTACAAATATAATTTTTTTTGTATAAACTGGTACCAAATAACTTTTCTTAAAACAAGTTGTATATAATTTTTATACATTTAACGTTTATATGTTATTTTAATTTCAATAAAATTGCCTTTTCTTATGTACTAATTAAAATGTGAACCTGTGATTATGTGAAAATTTTCCTGTGGAAGAAATCGATCGAAATAATAATAATAATGTGTTAAACAAGAAAATAATTTAATAATCACGCAAGTGTACTTCATGGACTCAAACGAGTTACCCTTAGCCAACGTACGAATCCTGTCACCCTGCATCTTGTCTAACCTGTGTCAACAAAGTTCTCTTCAGATTTCAACAAACTTGTAAGTTAAAGAAAATTATGAGCTATGTGCATGCTAATTTTATTGAAATTTGTCTTTGTCATTGCTTTGATGACTGTTATGATGATGTTTTGTAAAAATAATATGCCTTGTTATATTCATTATGTAGCAAATCGCACATAAAATCGGGCGCTCGCCGCTCATTGCTTGCGTCGTAACCGAAGCCTATTGTTATTTCGTTCTTTTAGACGTTTCCGTCAATTCCTGCACGACCAATGACATCGTTAGTCAAATGGGAAGAAGTTTTATATTGTATTTTAC
This sequence comes from Homalodisca vitripennis, assembly GCF_021130785.1. Classification (NCBI taxonomy): domain Eukaryota; kingdom Metazoa; phylum Arthropoda; class Insecta; order Hemiptera; family Cicadellidae; genus Homalodisca; species Homalodisca vitripennis. The sequence goes on from NC_060208.1 coordinate 225,405,272, forward strand.
CGCTCTGCCGCGTCTGTAGTGTTTACGTCTCAACTTCGCCCCTCTCCAACACGATTTTGTTTGTACCGGTAACGTTGTTTATGAAAACTTTCCGACCTTGAATTTTAATTTTTTTAACCGTGAAAACCGTGAATTAGCCGTGAATTTGAGTATTTAGATTGAGTGGGAACCCTGGTATATAGTCCTCATATTTTCTAATAGTACTCCTCAGTAATCCAGTGGATGAGCTAGAATTTACTTGTGGGCAAGTAAATTACGTGACAGATCAGCAATAATAAAGAAAGACAAAATTCAAACTAGAGGGTGTTGTGGCTATTTGTTTAGGGCTGATAAGTCGAATCACGTGATGTGGCCACATAGTCAACGTTGGAAGTAACTGCCACATATAATCGTACAAATTAAATGTAAACAAATCAGTTTAAATAAATTTATATTGAAATAGTTTAAAGTATAACAAATTAATACTAACAAAATTTGTATTTTATTTTAAAATATATTGGATTTTGCCGATGTTGGTGTGGGTTTGAGATTGTAAGGGAGAATGGACCTGCTCTACCTTCCTCGGACTCCTTCTTGAGTAGCATCTAGGATGTATAGTTTCAGTACCATGTACATCTACAATTTGTTTAAACGTTTATCAGTTTTATAAGTCAGAGTAGTGGAATAAAATACATTTGTCTTGATATTGTAAAAATGAATTAGGCCTAATAAAATAGGAGTTTTCATGAACTAAATTAGAGATTAATAGTGATGATTTGGTGAGCACGTGTTTCATAAACCTATGTAAGTTTATAATTTAAAATTCATTAGTGTGACGTTTACCTTGATATAAAGAAGACTAAATTTTTGAATAAATAAGTGCTTTTTAGTGTATAAATAGAATGAGTGACTTAGTGCTCCTGGTATTTTAATTGACTTTTTAAAGAAGGAAGATTCTCGTCAATGTGAGTAAAATTCACCAGAAGGGTTGAATGTTGATGTGTATTGGAATGACCAAACTATTCATTATAGGTTAGTAACCAACCTATTATAACTGATGAGACTTTGACTAGAAACACTTTATATGATATGGAATTCATTTTAAAACCAAAATTTTGATTGATGCCAATTAAAATTAGTATTTTGTACTAAAGGAAATTTAGTGACCTAGTGACCCACATATTTTATTAACATAGTGACTTGTATGTTTGACCCTCATTATTTATAATTAAACCCAATCTTTTGTTATCACTAAAGTGGAGTGTAAATTTATCTACATTTAATACAGAATTGTAGCATTTGACATCACAACTTTTAGCCAGAATACAAACCTGTACCTTTTGATTTAGACACACCAACGTGGAACCTGTACAATTATTTGGCCAAAGATTTATGAAATGTACTTGGTGGGATGAGTCGTACTCAAATGATATTTTTAAATTGACTAGAAATTAAATGCTTTATATTTATAACACCATGTAACTCTGAATGACGTCACCACAACTATTCCTAGTCCACAACAACTGGTAACAGGTCATAGTCCAAAAGAAGCACTAGAGCGATGTTATCCAGTCCGAGAGCGTAGACAAGTAGAAAGGTTAAACTTACTGAATATATTAATGGTTGTTCTAATATTATGTTTACAGAGTTTACAAAAACCTTTATTTCAAAAATTTACATAAATTTACAGAGTCAGGTGCTTGGAAGCACGTGTGACTTATTATTACAATATAATGCAATACATTAAACAAAATATACATGCAGTTGGCAATTCAATGTTTTTTTTCTTATTTTTATGTTTTCTTCCACCATGGTGCACAAATACTATACTCTTACTATCAGTCCATAACATATACTTAATTTACTACTTATACAATCCAGATTTTAACAAGAACCATCTCACAAAAACGAGGTAAAAAATTAACAAGCATAAATATGTTAAGTTCTAACAAATAAATAAATATATAAATAATAAAATATTAAATATAAAATATCAATTTTTGGCCAGAACACTTTCTATCTCCATGAACAACCCAAAACAGTAAGATCAACAAACAATATTCAAAATATCAACAAGCATAAATATGTAAATAGATTTAACAAACAAATAATTATCAAAACAGCAATAGAGTATTATAAATTTCAAAAAATATCAACAAGCATAAATATATAAATAGATTTAACGAAAAAATAAGTATCAAACAGTAATATAACAAATATAAAATACCAATGACAAATATAACACAATCAGACAACAACAACTTAAAATATTATGTAAGTATTAATAGAATATGTTATTTCACATGTATTTAATGTTAATATTATTATGTGTTACTTTGTATTGTTTACTTACCTGTGTTTCTATAAATTGTTAAAACTTATGAAATCAGTGTAGTCAAAAAAGCTAAGGGAGAGGAAATGTAGTATATTGATATACAGTTGTATTATTTTCAAATAGAAAATGTATAATGTTGGTACCACTGATTAGCAAATAAACCAGCCGTGGCCGACCAACCAACCACCTGTGTGCGTCTACCCTCTCCTTGTCGATGACCAGATGCCATGACGTGAAGATGTCCCTGGAAGGACTCGGTAAAGCAAAGTGTATTTATTAATCCTGTCAATGTGTGTACTTTGTGAGTGGTACTGAAATGTGATTATAACAAAACATTACAAGATCGTGTGTAAAGTGTATTAGTAGCACAATCTGCTCGTGATGTTGCAGGTCTGTATTGGTAGCATGGGGCAGACTGATGTGCTGAGGCCTATCCAGATGACCATGAAGGAGAACGCAGAGTTGGTGGTACTAGGCTGTGACACTATGGCGCGACTGTTCCTAGCCAACAAAGATCCTCTCGTCAAGCAGGTAACTAGCACAGAGGGTTATAAAATTTATCCCATCGCAAGTTCAGATATTGTATTTTCATTGTGTACCGCCATATACATTCTATATATAGCTTTGTTTGTTCGGAAGAATATTAATCTTTTTGACACTGCCGTTTGTAGTGAGCACCATCTCCGCAATGAACTAAATCTTAGAATTCCAAAACATAGGACCACGAAAACGTTAAAAACGAATATCAGCTCGTTTATAATTGAGTCAGACTTTACAATTCATTGCCGGAGCGGCTGAGGCAGGAGAGTGGGGATGCTTTTGGTAAGGGATTAAAGAAACTTCTCTTGTCAGAAAACCGTTACAGTATTGAGGAGTTCTGACGGTAAAGGTTGACAATGAGCATATAAATATTTAGATATAAGAACATAATTATTGAAATGAAAAAAGGTTATAAACTAAAATACGAGTAATGTAACTTTTTATTAATATAGCTTTTACTAGTATAGCTTTTTATAAAAAATTGACACTATTTCACTGTGTATACTGTTTTAAATAGAAACAATTTGAGTTTCAGTTTGAGTACATTTTCTTCAATCAAATTAATTAAAATGAAACTAAACAGGATTACTTTTAAAATAATTAGTTTTAATAGAATATTTTAATAATGTGTTTTTTATTGTATCCGGACAGAAAGTCCAAACACAATCCATTTTTATATGGGAGTTTTAGTGTTACTATATTAAGTGAAAGTCAATTCCACACTCAAAAACACATTCAGATTTACCAATACATGTGATAACAGAAAATGACACTGAAGGTTTTATTTTTGTGATGTTAAGGTACTGGCAAATATAATTTTAATTTGTTGCCACCATAATGCAGTTGTTTTATTTAATTCTTAAGTTTCTAGGCAAAACATTTTTTCAAGTAAAAGACACAGCAGTGTGGGACAAAAATTCCTCCTTTATTCCCCTATATTTTCATTCATTGTCTTGGTTTCGTTATATTGATGACATCTTTCTTATTTTAAATAGTAGAATGAAATTACTGATATTATTTAAAAAATAATTAAATGTTTTTCAGGACTTAATTTCACCTTGAAAACCATAAAAAATGTAGTGACATTTCCGTATGTGAATGTTTTATAAACAACGGTAGCTTTAAAACTGAAATTCATGTCAAGGATCAAAGTAATATACAACACTTATATCACTAGATATGTCATCCACAGTATGTAGACAAGTTTATTCCCAAAGGGTCTTGCTCTAAGAGTTAATAATTTTTATATGGATCAACTAAATTTCAAAATTACGTAAAATCAAGGAGCGAAGTGCTAAGTTATCTTTGTGTCGTGTTGTAACAGGCGCTGGACGTAGAACTAGTGCCGTACCTGCTTGGGTTGCTCGATGGACGGTTAGACAAGATGGAACATGCCGCCCGCAGTAAAGCACTGGTAGTAAAGGCCCTCAAATCCATGTGTCAGAGTGTATTGTACGGGGCTCAGGTGTCGGCCATTCTCAATAACTCCCAGGTGTGGACCAACTACAGTCAGCAAAACCACGATCTCTTCATCACCAACGCACCCACACAGAATTATCTCACAGGTATAATGTTACTATATTTTATTTAGAGAGTTTATCTTTATTTGATATGCTTTCATTTTGAGATAGCAAAGAATTTGTTTTAACCGGACAAACCGTTGAGTACCTTATGAAAATAAGCATACACAAAAAGAGCAATATTTGTCAAGTATTCTGTACCAAAAGTGAATAGCATGTAATAATTGGATGTATTTGAAGTAAAACAGAGTTATGACAAATAGTTTCTTATGTCTTTTTAGTTAATGTTATGTAGAGAATAATTTGCATACAAAAAAATAAGATATAGAGTTCATTTTTTGAATCAAATAAAAATTATTTATTGAAGCTTTTTTTTAACTGATGCCAGTAAAATGTTATAGAAATTTTATAATGAGTTATTTTATAAACTATATTCTTTAATCTCCATTTCCTTACTCGTAATATTAGAGATCAGAATGGTGTCACAATACATTAAGATTTTCAATTTGTTTCAAAGTTGAAACAATATATTATGAGTCAACACAAAATGTTGTAATATTTGGGTCACAAGTATAATAATAATCCAAAATGTTTTACATGTAACTAAATCTGGTTATTTCTAAAATTCATGTATTAAGCTTACTTAATTTAAACAAATATTCAAATTATTTTACTGAATTTGAAATTAGATTGGCTTATTGGTTTAGGCATCATTTATGAGAATACACAGATATCCACCCCTAAGATTCAGAGTTCTTTAATACTAAGTTAAAACTATATGAACAAACACGTAACATAACATTTGGTAGTACTCACTATAAGTAAAAAACAATACTTTAAAAGAATAACATTAAAGTAAAATTTAGTCACAACTAGATGTGTATGAGGGCTATCCAGAAAATAAGTAACATTTTGGAATTTAGAAAACCAAGTACATAAAAACATTTTATTATATACGTATGAAAGGAGGTCTAAAATACCACTTTACTACATAATCCTCGTACAAATTCAGGCACTGATCATAACGGTGGACAAGCTTTGAAATTCCTGTCACAGAATTCTGCTGCCTGTGATCTCAGCCACTCAGTGACACGTAACTGGAGCTCTTCATTATTGTCAAATGCTGTGTTGCTAGCCAAGTCTTCATTTTCAGGAACAAGTGAAAATCACTTGGAGCAAGATCAGGACTTCAGGGGGGGATGAGGAAAAACTTCCCAGTTGAATGAGTTAAAGTCCTTACATACAGTTTGCTGTGTGAGGTCGGATGACAATTTTCCTTTACATTTGTTTTTGACAGCTCTCTTAAGGTTTTGCAATGTTTGACAGTACTGCTTAGAGTTTATTGTTGCACCACGCTCAAGAAAATCAATGAGAAGAACACCTCACCTGTCTCAGAACGCTGTTGTGTGCCCCGACTCCATGGAGTGTAATTTTGTCTCACAACTTACATATTTCACTCAGGTTTCATCTCCTGTTACGATTTGATCTAGTAGTGCATCACCATGACTGTAGTAGGCCTCTAAAAACGTGAAAGCTGCCCCAGTTCACAAATCTTTTTGTCAACTTTGACAACCAGACCGTCAGTCACAATGCTCAGACGTCCACTCTTCTCTTGATCATCAACGTTTATTCTGCCAATTTGAAACTGAACTTTCAGTCATTTCATTGTTCCCATACACTTCACACAGTTCCAGATAAATTTCTATCAGTTTTAAGTTTTCTGCCAACAAAAAATAAATCATTTCACAACTGGTGGGATTTTCATTTACAGCACACATATCAAATTTGAATAAAGGCAGTGCAGAGATGTTGCTGTTGTCACAACTGGACGCTGACTGAGGTGCCGAGCACAAGCACACCAATATATATATGTGATTGGCACACACCTGACAGCGTCAGGTGGAAATGTTCCTTACTTTCTGAATAGCCCTTGTATATACTGTATAATTATCGGCTTTCCTAATAAACAGTCTAACCTTTGAGTAATTTCATCTCTGGGATCATTAAGTTAATTAAAGTAACATTTGATAACTTCAAAATATCTTAAATTTTAAGCAATACTTTTTACCAATTTAAAAAGTCATTGTTATTCATGTTTATAATATTAATAGTATGTTTGGCACAGAAGTAACTATTATAATGTACCTGTTTCAGGAGTGCCGATGACTGCAGGATACCTAACACAAGGCAGTTCCCAGACACTACCCAACTCCCCCCCTCCCCTGGAGACGGACACCAGCTGAGACCTGCCCCCTCCACATTCTCCTTTCCCCCTCCCCCTCGTCTGCTGAACCACCTTGTGATATCCACGCCCACCCAACCTGTGATTTTGAGTGTACAGTGATTTATTTAGAAATTAAGGGAACATCCTATTAATTTGCTTACTAGTTAGGAATTGATTAATTTTATAAATATCGTCTTAAAGTATGTGAAATCGTTCTTTGTGTGACAAAGAATCTGTATATCGCTATGTTATTATTTTCTTGCTTATTCTTCATTATATGTAGTTTTTATTTTAATCTCTGTATGTTTATAGAAAGCAATGCTTTACACTTACTGTAATATTGTAATTCTTTTTATGAATTCAATTATAGATTTGGTTAATGTGTATGTATGGTTTATAGAGTTGTAATATCCATTGTGATATTAACTGTTAAGTTAAGGTTCTCTTTGACCGATTTATTAAAATAATACTCAATTAATTTTGTTATTTTCGGCTAATGTAAGTCAAAGTAATCTCATCTGATCCAAACTCCATGTATAACACTAATTTGTGTGGATTTTTAATAATAATATTGTTTTTTGTCCTGTTGCAGTAGCATGTTCATGAGAAAGGATATCCAAATTATGGAGCACTAAATGTTTGTTCAAAACAAAATCATTAGTGATGCAACAGTACCGTTAATAGAAAAGTTACACAATGTAGAATTTTATGTTCTGTTTATATATTTAAACCACATTTAAAAATACTTAAACTTACCAATTGTGCTTAATGTCTATTTGTGGCAACGACTAATGTTACCATTTAACTGATCTTGGAGAAAGTGAAAAATATCTTGAACATATCTTAAATTGGGGAGTTTTTATAATAATAAAAGGTAAAAGTGTTGTAGAAAAAACTATTTTAAAGTAGAAAAGTTATAATATAAAAAGGGTAGTAAATTGTAAAAATAATTGTGTTGGATTATATCAGCCCTGTGTAGCGAAAAAAAAGTTTTGTAGAGTATATAAGGTTGGTGCTTTCATATCACGTCCCAGCTGTCTGAAAATGGGTCTATGGAAGGAACTGCGGAAGTTATCACACAATAGCTTTCTGGCCATGAATTTGAAATAAAAATATGATACTGTTAAAAACTTATATATACACAGTTAATTGATTTCACAACACTTAAAAAAAATATAAATGGTTTCCTCCATGTGTCCGATTCAAATAGAACAAAGGAACCTGTGAATTGAACAATGTGTTAAGCGGGCCAATGGAAACCACAGGTGCTTGACTTCACTGCCACCACCTACATGAACGTCTGACGTATCCTGATGCGTCAACCTTGTATACTCTGTCGATCTTGACCTTGTTCGTTAGTTTACAATTTTTTTTAATAAGGCAACGAGAGAGTAGCTCATTTGAACTAACATAATAATCGATGCTGGTGTATTATTGGTTTCCTCACGAACATTTGCTTGATATTCAAGATGTCTTTTTAAAAACTGTAGAATACTTACTCCTTTTTGGGAAAACTAAACAAATATTATGTTAAAATCAATTGTATAAATAGGTTCATCCTCTGGCTGTCTTTTTATCCATATATTTTATGAGAAAATATTCAAAAGTATAGATGGATTATTTAGACATGAAACGATTTGCGCATGGAGGGGTGAGGGTGTGCGAGGGCTAGGTGGGGTAAGGGGAGCGCAAGGCAGGTGCAGCTGGTGGACTAACTTACTAGCACTATTGCAGATATCGTTGCGTGTCTAGGCTTTCATTGTACTTTGTTACCATAACACTCCGGATTACTGCTTCTCCATTTAAACATTGTACGCCTATATTATTTATTCAGTTTTTGTACAGTTATCGAAACCGAAGCACTTGCTGTGTTTGTTTTAAGCGCTGATGATAACAATGAACTGACTATCTGCGTCGTGCATGCGCGCTGTAAAATTTGTCAACTGCGCAACTAGGGTTTCACGTCTAAGTAATCCGTCTTTAATAAAATATATTTACTTTAAATTAATTTTAAAAAATCCAAAATTAGTTAACCAAATCATATAAATGTTTCATGTACGTATCACTTAAATAAATATTTCTTTACTTTATATCAATATAAAATATACAGTGTTTTCACTGCCTCATTGGAATTGTTGCTACTCTGATTTTTCTCAGTTTTTTTAATTCTCTTTAAAAAGAAATATTTTTTGGGTTTTATCTATATTATTTCATATATCATTCCAATCTACTTAAAAATCTTTAAGTAGAGCTTTTGACTAAAACTGTTTTTTTTTTTTTTTTATACAGTATAATATTGCTGAAGAAGAACGTAATAAATCACTTGGTTTCTTAAAATTAGGAAAGTACTAATAAGCAATGTAAAAATATATATTTTGAAAGATTTCAGTGTTATATGGTATGTATGTTGATCAATTATAATTATTTTAAATATTTTCCATAAATGTTTATACAAGCAAACGACTAGATAATGAAAATATTCAGACCTTGTTTTAGTATATTTTGTGTTTATAAATAAACGGCCAAGGAACAAAGTCGACATATTTGAAGACTATTTTATTTATTGCAACACAACGTACAATCAGCTTAACAGTTAAATCTGATTACCTTTACAGGCCAGCAAGTTCAGTACATCAGTAGCTTATAGGTTTACCATTTTTTTTTTTTTGCTGTTCAGTGTGTAAAAATATTTGCTCAATGCTATCGTGTGACTAGCCTTTCCAGTCTTTCTCAAAACTTGGAGCAATAAATTCTGTACCCCGTTCATAGATAAAGAAAGGGAAACCAGCAAAACTCTCCTGAGTGGTACACTAGTGAAGTTACACATTATAAAGTCACAATATACTTGATTAATTTGTTATTTACTTATTTCGACGCATTACTTAAAATCAGTATGGAGGGGCTATATTAACTCTAGTGTAAATTGCTCTAGGAGTAAGTATTACACACATTTGGCTTAAGTAATAAACATTATTAAAAAGGATTTTGGCAATAAGTTACATGCAATTTTTAATTCGGAGTTAAAATACAGAAATCTACACTGGGAATCACAACAACTTAATCGAAGCCTAAACATTACTCATATATATATATTTATTAAAAAATATATCATTCTAATATATATATATATCATTATATATATATATATATATAAAAATATGTATATTAGAATGATATATTTTTTAATAAGTTACTGTTTTACGTTACGAAAAAGCTAATTGCCACATAGTCTGAGGTGTGGAACTTTGGGAGTGAGTAGATTAAGATCCGAAAGGAGACTAATCTCTTCTTTAAAAATATTTAAAGAAAGCATAACACAACAATCTATTTTTATTTCACTAATGTGTTATTTCCCTAATAACTAAAATGATTTAAACTTGTCAATTATAATAATGTACGACTTACTGTCCAACATTGTTTTATTATACAGGGTGTCCCGTAACTTTCTGGACAAAGGTGTACCACATTATTACTCAGGTCAAGAAAAAAACACTTCTCACGATATGAACTTGGGTCTTCAATGCTTAGTTTCCCATCAGTCTGCCTGTGTTTGTTTTTTATAAATACATATATTAATATCTTAAAAACTAATAGATTAAATTATGTATACCAAATTTAGTTCAAATGTTTATTGTAAATAGGTCAGTTACTGCCAAAAATATTATTATTATGATCTTTAATATTTTGTAGATGGCGGCCATTAAAACTTTTTAACTTTGAATATCTTAAAAACTAGCAATTTTTCTCAAGAATTATAAGAATAACCTTTTTTAGAGAACTTTATTCCAAATTTACATTCAAAATTACTTAAATTACATAATAAATAATATAATTAACGTTCTCAGCGAATAACCAACAATATAAAAGTGAATTAATGGCAGCTCCAGAATATCTGATACATATTCCCTTTACATCTGAGTTTTTATTTAAAGCAATGAAGTACATTAAGATTTGTTGCGAAGTAACGTGTGTTTTATCTAAATAAATTTTAAAAGCCTATAGCAGTATTATAAAAAATGTATTAACAACAATAAATTTCTTTATAAACAATAATAATGAGAAACGTCTTAATTAACAGTAATAAAATGCTTTTTTACAGTAATGCTTTCTTTGATTCAAAACAACGAAATAAAGGTTACTGTAACTATGTTAACTGTTGCCTAGAATAATAAACAACTAGCCAAATCTAACATTAATGTTCAGACAACAATGTTTTTATAATTAAAAACAACATAGATCAGCTGTTTTATGGGAAAGACAGCTGACTGGTGTAACTTTATTTTAGTAAAATAAAACCTAAAACAACAGATATTAAAATAACTTCCACTAACACCAAATATTTGACACTACGCTGTCCTTAGGTAAGCCTGAAAGGTTTGTATTTAAATTCTTTTGGATTATAAATACAAAAACTTACAAAAGTCATTAGATATTCCGGAGCTGCCGTTTATTCAGTTTTTGTATTGTTGGATATTTGCTGAGGACCTCGATGAGGGACATGTTTTGTCACAGTAAATCTGCTCTCAGTTATATATTACTCAGTTTAAATAAATTTGGTGTTATTAAATTTGTGATCAAATTTTCTAAAAAATGTTATTCTTGTAATGTTTGAGAAAAATTGCTAGTTTTTAAGATATTCAAAGTTAAAAAGTTTTAATAGTCGTTGTTTTGAAAATATGAAAGATAATATATAATATTTTTTGCAGTTACTGATATTGTTACCATAAACATTTGAGCCAAATTTGGTATAATGTAATCTACTAGTTTTTAAGATATTAATATTTTTATAAAAAAAACACGTACGGACAGACAGATTGAAACTAAACATTGAAGACCCATGTTCATATAGTGACATATGAAAGATAGAACATTTAGTGCGTAAAAATAAATAAATAGTAACCATAGAAAAGTGAACTGTGACTTTGTTTAACTTTACAAGTTCTCCATTTAGATAAGCTTTTTTTGGTTTCCTGTCAACGAATTGTCTTATCTTCTTGGCTCATAGCCCTTTTCAAACTTGAGCTATTTATCCAGTTCATTATTTTTCCTCTTAGAAACGTTCATTTGTAAGTTTTAGCAATACAATTACCAATCTTCCGTGTTGTATGACTCCATCACCCCGTTGTATCGCTCTGTGAACCAAACCTGTCCGTAAGCTGTGTACAAAATATCTTGATTTACAACTGCCAAATCAGATTCTACTGTATGTAACTTATTTTTGTGGGAATCCAACTTCTGTACATGTTAGCTTGTAAATAACAAAGTGTTACTACAATGTATAATTAATTATTAAGACTGTACATACAAACAATGTCGCGTGAGTGCCTCTTCAACCTTAACTACGTTCATACTTGTTGTTGTGTTTGTTGAATCTTACATTTTATATTCTATCTTTATATTTATATATTACAATATTAATTCCTAAAAGACATTATGTTAACCATTCGTATTCTGTTGGACACATCTTATCTAGACTGTGACTGAAGATAAGGCCTAGTGGATGTGTTGCATTTATGTATTTGTTACTTATGTAAATAAATAGCTGAGATGTAAACAAAATAAAATGTATTTATAACAATGTGTTGTTGTGCTATCCACCTTGTATATAAGTGACTGTAGATATAACTGAGCTAATACACCAATTGTACACTTAACATAAAAATGTTTCTTTTTACTTAAAGAAAATACCCAATGAATTTGGTAATTATTGTATGTTCAAGGAAAGGATTTTTGGAACTAAGAAATAAATACGCTTAAAATCTTTAGAACTGTAAAAACATTTGTTTGTATTTAGGATGTATAAAACTACACTACTAAATAATTTTGTAAGTTTTTTTTTTAAGTAATTTTTTTTACTAATATATACAGCGTCTGTATAATAAGTAACCAGACTGACTTCAGGAAATTGTTTATTGGCAAAATATGTACAATTTTTCTTTAGAAATCTTCAAAGTAGTCCCCATTGGAGTCGATAACACGCTGATACCGTATTTTCCAATCCCTGAATGCTCCCTGGAAGTCGGCAACCTCGATGTTGTCTAGAGCCCTCGTCGTAGCACGTTGACCGTTTTCTCATGCGCGCTTTTTTCGGTCGTGGTGACGCCGGTGTGTGCCACTCCGAACTCTGCCGCTTCGTCTCAGGATCGTATTCAAAAACCCACGTCTCGTCTCCTGTAATAACGTGGTTGAAAACTCTGGTTCGGTTTGCAGTCGATCAAGGATTTCCGAAGCGACAGCAACACGACGCTTCTTTTGCTCATCAGTCAGGTGTTTGGGTACCAGCTTCGCGCAGATGTTCCTCATGCCCAGATCGTTCTTAAAAATGTTTTGAATGGTCATCTTATCAATTCCGAACTCATCTGCGATAGCCCGAATGCTCAGACGATGATCACTGTTCAACACATCACGCACTTTTTGCACATTTGTGTCCGTGTGACTCGTTGATGGAGGACCGACGCGCTGTTTGTCATGGACGTCATCGCGGCCCTCCCAGAAATTTTTGTGCCACTGAAACACCGGAGTTCTGGACAGAGCATCCTCACCGTAAGCCTCTTGAATCATTTGAAGAGTTTCCGTGGCCGTTTTCTTGAGTTCGATCGTACTCTCCATTTTCACTCCGACGGGGTAACTGAACATGCACTCCGCTCTTGCTCGATACTAACTCTCCAAGCGCTTGGAGGCAACTGCTGCAGCCCGGTTCCCTTTCACTAGACCCCCCACCACCACTACAGCACCAGATACCGGTTAGCAGACGCTTTGACGGAACGGGGCAGGCTCAGTCCGGTTACTTATTATACAGAGCCTGCTCTATATATATATATATATATTTTTTTTTTGTATTTGGGTATAATTTCATATTGAGTGATAATGCAGAGTCAATGAAAGGGAAAGGTTGATGTTTAAATTAAATCTGATGCTTTAATTTGGTTTTAAAAAAGTTGTTAAATACAAACATTTGGGTAAAATGTACTGCAGATAACAAGTAAGCATAAATGTGTTTCAAAAAGCATTTATGGGGTAACCGATTTCATCATGTACAGCTCAGTCACAAGGTTTAAGAAATTGAATGGAAATTTTCAAGTTTATACAAATCTAAACAAGTTTATGTAGTAAAAATAAAATTTTGCATAACTTTTACTCGTATGATGTACTTTTTAGAAGAATATTGAAAGCTCTGAGAATATTTTGGATGATTGAAAAATGGGGATGAGATTGAAACTTTTTAATAATCCTCTAAATACTGAGAGAAACTGCTATAATTTATATGGTGGTGTTCTGAAACTGCATGACATTTCTATCTTTTCATAATGAAGCATTCTGACAACATCAAATGTATACCTTTATATGAAGTATATATGAGGAAGATGGTCTTAAACACTAGGCATCTTTCTAACCTTGTTAACATATGTTGGTAGGAATAACAAGATTTCTGACATTTGCAATTGTCATATGCTACGAAATGGACATAACAATGGCAAATCTCAGAAATCCTATCAAACTTGAAACAAAGAATATTTTGCTTGTAGAATGAAAAATGTTTTTATCAAATGAGCATTATTTCAATCTTTTCAAAATATTTAATTCATACAGAAATCATTAATACATGCTCCACGTAGGAGTGGTTCATGCAAAACTTCTAGTACGAGTATATAGATGAAATATTTGTCGATATATTTTGACACGATACACTGAGCTAGGTTTCATATCAGTGTTAATAAAAGTTCCTGCGAGTTAGAGAGGGTGTGACAACGCTAGAATGCGTGGAAATCAAATCTTGTCACCGATTTTTAGTATTGATTTCCACTCTATTATTTGTTGTTTTTACTCTATGAACAAAAATATATATGTTAAAATCTCATACAATTGTACTCTACTTGTTTACTAATGTACAAGTATTAATGTATTAATAATACTATTTTCTTGTTACCATCATGGTTACCCATAAGACCAATGTAAAAGTATTTGCTAACGCTCAGCCCAATCCCATGGAGTGATATTCTCCATCATCAACCTCATTAATGCTAATATATCAATGAAGGTTCATGCAAAATTTCAAGTATGTATGCCAGTTTCTTGCGAGATGTTGTGCGGACCGTCAGATAGACAGAAATGCCTTTTTCCATCCCCAGGAATGATATGCTTCACTAACGCTCAGCCAATAATTTAGCACAATTCACGGAAACTAAGCATTTTACTTGTTTTTTAATTAGCCCTTTTAACTCTCAGCTCCACAAGAAGATTAATGTCAATCATATTTACAGTAGGATGCATTTAACTGTGCACACAACCGGAGCAGGCCAAAGTTAAACAATCATGCGCAAAAACATCGGTCTGTGTATAATCACCAGCGAGCGGGGGAAGGGAAGTGGTGGCAGTGCCTGGTCTATGCTTCCAGAATAGTATCCAGTTCTCCCCAGCAACATACCTCACCACCATGCACATTGGCCAAGGTCATAGGTACAGTTACACGCCTCCTGTACACTTACTGTAGAAGTGTGGGGCATACACGTGATAGATACCTGGGGTTGAAAGTGTTATTATACATAGTAAATTCCTTCTTGATTAACATAATATATAACTGTTAAATATTAATTACTTATGTTACATAGACAAATTAATATGCAACTATTGTTCAAAGACTACTCACTACATTTCCTGTAGAGAATCCCATACGATTAAAGAAAATAAAAAAATATATATTAAAAATAACAATTTTCTTTTAAACCAGAATAAAGAGTTATTAAATAATATTGTTTGAATGTTTATGTTGAGAAATTTTAATTATTGCAAATATAAAATTAAGGATTTCAACAAAGCAATGTGATTAGAACATAAAATTAACACCAGAATGCAATTCACCATCTTGTAAATTTACCGATTAAGTTTCATTACTGTCGATGGATCATTTAAAGGATACATGTTTTAGAATATTTGTCATTATTATGTGTTACATAAATTTACACTACATTTGAGGATTGGAACCAATCTTCTTTGGTGTCAAAAACCTTAAGGCATTAGGTTAAGCATACACACGAAACTAACAACTCTCTAAGGTTGACAACAGAACACATTGTAAATCAAATAAATTCAAGCATATACCTGAGGGACGAGTGTGAGAACAACAAACACCAACCTTATCACTGCACAGAACAGGCACACTGAACAACATATCATACATACACCAGATAAAGTGAGAGACGGATGAAAACAAGGTAATCGTCAAGTGTCTTCATGCATGAGATAAAAAAAAACAAAAAAAAATCGAATAACTGCTTTTAACCATCCTCTCCCAACAATCCTGTTTCTTTTTGTTTCAGATGCCACGTTGCCACAGGAAATGCCAATAATGATTTCTCACTTCCTATAATGTATGCAGACCTTCCTCTTACGTGAAGCATCTGAAATCTGATGCTGTTGCAGACTTGACTCCTGAAATCTGGAGTCATGTTCATCTGAAGGGATCCAAAAATGGTCTGTGACGAAGAACGAAGATGCTCAAAACTAACTCTCCGCATTGTTTTCACATCACAGACACCCAGACTACAAAAGGTGAAGAGGTATTCTCAGCCCTTCCCACCATAGCTGCTTTATGTGTGCAGATATGTTGTTCAGTGTGCCTGGTTGATGCTTGTTTCTCTCACGCTGGTCCTTTAGGTACATGCTTGAGTTTTTTTATGCATGCTCAACTTTATACCGTAAGGTTTTTTTTGACACCTGAATAATAGGATTGATTCCAGTCCTCGAAATTAAGTGTTCAATTTTTGATTTTATAAAATATAGTGGTAGCAAATTTCTGAAAACTTGTTATCCTTTCAAATGAGCTTGGTAAATCTCCTTCTACAGTGATGAATAAGTTGGGAAGAAATGCATATCTAATGAAATTGTTGAATTAATTTTAAACAATATGGTTACAACACTTGAGAAACCAAAAAATGTACTTTTCTGGATTGTACCTTGATTTAAGATTGTGTACAACTTGCTAATTCAATTATGACATGTCCATTCTTGCTACATTATGTCATTTTTTTCTTAAGGCAGGCTGCTCTATTTGTTTATTTTATGCCACTTCAATTTGCTAACCACATTTCTTCTTGCCACACTCCACCATACCATATTATTTAAATTTTCCCATCAATTTTGTATCAATGTTTTAGTAATAGACTGCAATCACATTAGATTATATCACACAAGAATTGTTAAAGGATGTTAAAGATTCAAACATATATTGTAATAAATGTATATGTTTATAGTAGTATATAGTTCTAACTATAAAAAGAAGTCATTGATTAATAATAACATATATGCAAAAATTCTGTATTAAAACTCAATAGAGCCATGGAGGAAACACATTTAGCGATTACTAGTCATAAAATTGATCTTGATCATTAAAGGAATGTGAAGAAAAACACCAGTTGATACAATTTAATATTTATGTTTTCTTATTCTTTGTATTTCAATGTTCAATTCAGCCACAATACAGAAAATTAATTTTTTCTTAATAATCCCGTTTGCATTGATTTTCCAGTAACCGAATCCAAGAGGCAAGCGATCCATGTTCCGGAGAGATACTGGTGCATCTGTCATGTTGTATTCTCCCTAGTAACATAAAAATATAAGTTATCGGCAGTTAACCAAAAAAACGGACTTCTGAAGTTTTAAAGTACACAAATTTTGTGTTATTGTAATGCAGTAATGTACTTTGACAACTACAGTCAATTAATAATAGTTTAGGTTAAAGAGAGGAAACTCAATCATATTTTAAATCTGACACTCAGTCCTTTTTATAAGATTTTAAGATTCCCTTCATGAGTTCCATTGAACTAATGCACCTTTTTATAGTTGAACAGTAATAATTTAATTCTCCATTACAACATATCTTTTATGTGTTTGTCACATACTTTACTAACAACAAAGATGGTTTATTGTTAGTTAGAATCCTTCCTTTAGTATAATTATCTATAAAACATAAGTGTCAAAAAAACTTTTGGACATGTACATTTGACAAAATATGACATTAAAATAAGCTATCAAGACCTTGGATGATTTCTATTGTTACAAAGATGTGATTGGTTTGAAAACCAGCAAGTTACTTGAATTAAAAAACAAAACAAAAATAAACAAAGTTCGATTGTGATAGTTAAACTGAGACTCACAACCGGATGACTATATCAAAAGAGGCTACATCCCAAAAGAATGTAATGCCAAAGTATAGGGTAAATTTTGCAAAACCAGCTACATAACAGAAACTGGATAACATGATTTCGGTCATTTGCCATTGTTATATGTTACAAAAGGTATAATACAATGTTTCAAGAATTGGAATCTCCACTTCGACAGGTGGAGGAAGTATTTATTTTTGTGTGTAGCTCCTATTAATGTGTTTTCTATTAATTTTATAGATATTTTTTTACATTTCATGTATTACAGTGATCACTGACTTCTAAATTTTAAATTAATTAATATTTATACAATTCCATTATTATCATTTATATTAGTTAATATAACTTGATCAGTATCAGTATCAGTATCTTGTATTTTCGAAATAATTACTTCATTTTAAAATTGTCATTATGTTCTAAAAATAAAATTATGGGTTTATAATAAGTCTCTCAAAGTCTTGCTAAATATGTTGTAAACACAGCATATATTGTTGTTACATATCTCGTTGTACTTATGTTTCATAGTTTGACATTGTTAAATTTAATTTATCTTGTAGAAAGTCAATTAACGCTCTGACATCAAAATGGCCACGATAGTCCCATCCCATTTATTGGCTACAGAGCAGACAAGTGTGACGTGACGCGAAATGAAAGTTTTTCCCCCATGCAGCACATACATCTATACAACTATTAAAATTAAGACAACAAACACTGAAACTTAATTTAGATTTCTAGATGAAGAGGCAGAACCATACATATTTATATATACATACACACACACACATATGTATATTATTGTTTAGTAAAAGTTAACGAAAATACGAATGAGTATTAAGATGTGTCACAACGTCTATAATGATTCTTCATTCTTAACACAAAGCAAAACTTATCAATAATACCTGCAAAATGAGCTTTGATTATCTTCACTATTTTAAATTTCAAATACTCCAGAACATAGTTTTTTAAATTTATTGAAGATAGTGACTTGTTAAAGTTACTGCAAAAGATGGTGACGTGTGACTTACAGGAGATACAGGGCATTGGTCTGACAGGTTGGTGATGTGTTGGACAAATTCCGACCACATCTTGTTCTGGTCGTGGAGTTGCTGACAGTCGAGTACCACTCTGTGTCGAGAGTTGAACTCGCAAGTGTCCGGCTCTTCCTTCATTCTACACTTAGTCAGCTCCAGTATCAGCTGGAACAGTCGAGAAACCGGAGCTGCATTACCAGGATGAAACATAAAGAAGTTAGATGTTAATAGTTATCATTCCAATAAAACTACATCTACAGGTATGTTTCGGTGGAACAGAGAGAATTAGTGATTGTAACTGATAATGGAGAATAAAAGGAGTGAAAAACAATTTCCAAGACTATAAAAAACTGTAAATAAAATAGTACCCTATCTTATTAAAAAATAAATCTATCATTATAGAATTGTATTATTACTTGCTGTATTTCAAATAGAATAAAACCTTGTAGTTTGATTTGTATTCTGTTTATTCTTGTATAAATAATCCTTAACACTTTTAAGAAAAGTAAGTCGTGTAATGTAGCTATGATAGGAAGGGTTGATTCAATTGAATTTTCAGTTTAGCTCTAGTTTACCTTCCTTTTATTGCAGCGTCAGATATCAGACACTGTCTCAGACTTGGTTATCTCAGACTAGTATAAGAACGATGTAAATGTTTTGTTTTGAGCTTCTTCGTCATCGACTTTCTTTGGATCTATTCAGATGAACATGACTCCAGATTCCAAGAGTCAAGTTTGAGACAGCGTCAGATACCAGACGCTGCAATAAAAGGAATGTGAACTGGAGCTGAACTCAAAATTCAAGTGTTGTAAGTCATCTTTAACAAAATCAACATTTTTTCAAATATTGAAAAGGATAATAACAATCCGTTATAAAAGTTAATCCCACACCTCATCCCAAAGTAATAACTAAAGAGATTGTTTTGTTTACTACCCCCAAGATTTGCAACACTATTTCTAATGAATCTTTTTGTTTTTACAAACTAATTGGCAGGTGTTTCTAAAGCATAAAGAAAATACTAATATCACTTTTCTTCTTGCAGAGGTTCATACGACATAGAACAAACATGCAGTTTCAATCAAATTAGTTGAAATGTAAATTATCCAGTTATAAAAAAAAATCAAAGCAACTTCTTGCTCTATTTAAAGCTATTTCATTGGCCATAATTTATACTTAATTATTTTAATGAAAAATCACTCAAATAAAAAACACAATATCAGATAAAGGAGAGTAGATTTGAATATAAAATTGATTACCTTGTTTTGAAGAAGACATTGAATACACAACATATGCAAGAATATTTAATACTAAAAGAATGTTTGAAACCACTTACATCAATCTTACCCCCAACCGGTCTTTTGACAATGATCTGAGAGTTGACTGTCATAATCCTCCTCTGATAATTCAGGATTGCTTCAGCTAGTTCAACGTCAGTTTTTACACCCTCACACTGAATTAACTTTTCAATGTGTACTTCTTTGACTCCCTATAATAAATAAATAATACATATAAACTTTGTTTTCTCTACTGATGAGTGATATTATAATGAAAGAAACCCCTGAGTATGGTACATAGTCAATCATAAACATAGTTTAATTTAATAAGTCCAAAGGTATTTTTCAAAAACGTATTGGTGATATAGTTGGTGTTGAAATTTCCCACTTAACACAATTTTCAACTAGCTTTTATATTCATTAAACATTTTAAGTAGATGCTGATTTAATAAAAGGGTAGGTAAAAACTCAGCGTGCATAAAACTGTACACATTAAATGTCAAACTAATCTACGCATGGCTATGGACATTATTTTTATAGAAATTTAGTGCAATGTCTACGCAGTCTCTTGTGTTATGTACGGAACAATTTGATACAGTAATACAATTGTTTAATCCTATGAGCTCAGGACATTAGGATGTCACACAAATTTTGGAATGGGTGTACCATCTTGTCTACCAAAATCACTTGATACATTAATAGCAAAGATTAATTACATTTTATTCTCACGTAAGCGAACACCTGAGCACATCATATAGACAAAAATGCCTTAAAACGTCTACTAAGGTATGTAAATAGTAACTATTAGAAAATCAGTGTCATGGATCACTATACTCACTAGTATAAGTAAAGTAACTGGAGCAAATCCGACAAACAGGCAAAAGAACACAAACTTCATTTCTATACATATGTACACTCATTGCCATCATCATAGAAAACTCTGTATTGTTTTAACCATACAGACATCATAGTGTCCTTCACATCCCTGCCTAATTTGCGTCAGTTTTTATAGATAGACGATAGTTCATGTCTATGATAACATCAGATATACATCTTCATTTAGATTCTCATCAGAGGTTGGTTTGGTCTAATTGTTACAAGAGAACAATTGTTCATTGTGTCAAATTTTATATACTAACTGCCGTGCTATTGTCACGGTACTGTTACATTTCCTGATCTTATAACTGATTTGCGTTTATCATTACAAAAATAATTTTCATGAAAACACATCACAAATTAATTTTTAAAATGTTATAGCTTTTACTATATTTGTGTAACATTTTAAAAATCCATTTGTGCTGCATTTTTATGAAAATCAATTTAAAACTGTCCTACTTCAAATGTCTTTTAGTGGCTACAGCATTTTATTCTGTAGGGTAATTTATGATGAACGCTGAGATGTCTGAAGCATAAATGCTGGATCCAAAAACGGTCTGATGATAGTACCAAACAAATGAATTAACTATATTTATCTTAATCTTCTGGGCATTACAGTCAAATATGCATCCGATTGTACCCAAATTCTTGTTTTTCCTTTCACCAATCAGCCTACTATCAAATAAAAAAAAACCAAATCCAACTATGAAAGGGTTAAACGTTATCCTGTTTTGTGGACATTTTCATTCATACACTCTTTAGTTCTATCTCATCATGGGTTTTAGCTAAATATTTAATACATGCTACTAATAAATTGTCGAATAAAGAACTTGTATGAATCAGATTATGTTTGCCCAGCTGGAACATGAATTATGGACTTGAGGTGGCTGTGGCTGGAATGGCAAATTAAAAACCTAGTAGATTATGAAACGCAAAATAATTCATACTTAGAATGTGATAGAATTAAGTACACAGAGAGTTCGTTTTCTTTGAATACTTTGAGCGTAGATCCCATATTTGTATGGATTCTGTTAGCTCTGTGGTGTCTATCGGGATATTAGTTGCATAAGTCACTGCTAAAATGCACGCTAAGATTTGAATCGGCTTATTGCTAAACAGAAGCTGTTGCCTTGTTGTTACAAAATTCCTATGCAAAAACAAAATTTTAATTGTATTATACTAAAAAAACTACAAAGTTTACCATGTTTGTACATAAATAATCAATTGAGAATTATTATGCTGAAATAAGCACTGTAAAATAAATGCAAATAAAGGGCCCTCGGGAAAAGGGGCTCATTGAATTTTTCTGTTTTTTTGAAACTGTGTTACTGCCAATAGAAATATAAAAACAGGTAAAGAGAAGATACACTTTATAAAAGCAATGATCTAAGGGGAAAAGGTGCTCATTTCAAGCATATTTTGGGAAAAGGAGATCATGTTATATTACTCTGTATAAAGGTGTTCATTGCAAAACTAGCCACTGGTTGACTGGTGGCACTCCTGTTTTTGTTTGTAATTACATTTGAGGTTGTGTTTTGATTGTGCTATGGCATAACATTCAGTATATTACTGCCTTTAAATACAGTGTTACTAATTATTCAGTAGTTTTAACATTTTTATTCAGTTGAATTTGAGTAGGGAAGTTATTACACAGTAGAAGAAGGGTTCAGTGTTAGTGATTTTCAGAGAAGGCTGAAAACGACAGGAAAAAATATGTAAACTGCTGAACAATATAGTGTTTAAAAAGTGTATTGTATTAATCCAAGTGTTATCCAGTTTCTGAATTATTTGTACCCTATTACATTGAACTCTGGGGAGGGGTTTCATTGCTGTAAATGAGCCCTTCCTTTCCAAGCCCTCTCCATACTTATGAAGATTATAAATTTATTTCCATAACAAGAGTAATAAGAAATTAAAAGTAAGTCAGTGACATATTGAATGGTCAACGTATAGACTTTCAAAAAATATATTAGGCCAGTTCTTAAAATTGTTAAAGAATATAAACCATATGTTGTTGCGTACCCTTGAAGAAATCTTTAGTTAGCACGTTTTGTAATAAAACATTTTAAAGCTAATTTTTCATCAACATAAGTGCGTAATAAGAATGTTTTTGAATAATTTAATTTTCAACATAATTCAACAGCTTTAATCAAAAGAAAGATAAAAACGAGTGAAATACAGGATATGAGCATTGTTTATACGTGAATAATGTTTGACATTATTCTTTTTTAAATCAATAACATAGCCCATAGTTCTATAAAGACATATGATTGGGGGCCATCACTCAAAATTGGTCATCAACAAACGAACTTTTAAAATTGTTTCTTTCATAATCAGGGATCAGGGAAATTGTAAAATTAAATTGATGTGGATTCATGAAAACCAATCTTACTCTGGAGTGGTTTCTGGGAAGGGTAAAGAAATGGAGTTCTTACAATGAGGAGTGGTTTGCTGTGCAGGCCATTTCAGACTGATAAATTTAATTAATTAATTTAATTAATGATAATTTTTTTCAGAATAACTCATTTCAAAATAAAACAAGTTTGGCTAATATTGTATAGTAATAGGATATGAAATATTTATTCTCAAAATATACTATACATAAAACAAAGTCAGATTAGTTACAACATTTATAATTCAACAAGGACTGTACCGATTAAAATGATCTCTGATTTGTTGGATTCATCTCCATGCCAAATAGCAGAATAGATATTAAAATTTCGTAAAAGTCATGAAAAAATAGGTAAATAGAAGGTCAGATTCCGTTATATGCCCCTAACGCTTAAACTTTTTTCAATGAACTTAGAACGTTATAGAACGATATAGTTGAGCAACAGAACCAAACATTCCATCGATCAACAAGCATTTCCAGGTATTGCGGTCGGTGTTGTTGTCGCTGTATCTTATCTTTCTCGAGAATCACACCGCGCGGCATCACATGATTATTTAAGTTTTTTACACGGTACATAATTGCCTTTCCATTACAATTCAATTCATATTTCTGAACAGCCCCTCTAGAATTTGATATTTTACTGATAGGTACTATCTCGAGGGATGTTTTTCTTTCGTTGACATCAGCGCGGGTGCTGCCGAAGCCCGCGCTGATGGCTGGAGGCACTCGCATTTTGGGCGGCGGAGTGTGATCAAGAATAAAAACAAGTTTTGTGTGTTTTTTTTTCAATAAAGAGTTTAGTTTTTGTTTGGTAATGTTCGTTTTTGTTCAATTTTTGTGTTTGGAGAAATGTAGGAGTGTGGTCGATATAATACATGAGTACCCTTTTTTCTTAGCTAGTAACCAATTGTAATTCATTATAATCATCCGTAAATGAAAAATTAGCGTTGGGGGCATAATGTTAGTTCTGTTACTCAACTACATCGTTTTATAACGTTCTAAGTTCATTGAAAAAAGTTTAAGCGTTTGGGGCATATATAACGGAATCTGACCAAATAGAAAATTATTTTTATATAATAGTAGAGATTGAAAGAGCATGTTAAATGTAATCAACAGTTTTGTTTAAACATTGTTTTATGACAGTTCCATGGTTTAGTTAATTTAACCATTATTTTCAATTTGTTTACATTTATAGTCTTGAAAGCATAGTGTAAGCTTGATAGTAACAACACATCTTATTTCAACCTTTTCTGCAACTACCGTTGGCACAGAGTAAGAAAATTGAAAGTTTCATTACAAATAATGTACTCTTTGGCAAATAAGACATGAAATATTTATTCTCAAAATATACTATACATAAAACAATGTCAGATTAGTTACAACATTTATAATTCAACAATGACTGTACCGATTAAAGTGAGCTCTGATTTGTTGGATTCATCTCCACGCCAAATAGCAGAATAGATATTAAAATTTCGTAAAAGTAATTCAAAAATAGGTAAATAGGTCAATAGAAAATTATTTTTATATAATAGTAGAGATTGAAAGAGCATGTTAAACGTAATCAACAGGTTTGTTTATACATTGTTTTATGACAGCTCCATAGTTTAATTAATTTAACCTTTATTCTCCATTTGTTTACATTTATAGTCTTGAAAGCATAGTGTAAGCTTGATAGTAACAACACATCTTATTTCAACCTTTTCTGCAACTACTGTTCGCACAGAGTAAGAAAATTGAAAGTTTCCTTACAAAGGTACTCTTTAGCAAATATTAAGTATGAAGTGTTTGGTCAGTACTATAATGTAAATATCAAAGACAAAGTTATTACATGACATTTAGGCTACTATAAATTTAAAGACTGCTCAGAACTGTGTGTGTATATACTTCATCGGAGAAACAAAGCAAAATCGACTATGGCACCAAAAATATTAAGACCTGAATAAATTTATTACAATGGCCAAGTTACGTACTTTTTGACATTGGCGCCGGAAATATAATTCACTCAAGCCAGAAGTGCTCATATACGTGCAAAGTCGACGAATTTTTGCGTGCGAAGCCGCGGGCAGCTGCTAGTTTAGAATAAAAATCACTAAAGGAATCGAATCTTAAATTTTGAAGGAGAGTATTTTACACTCTATTTTCATGAAAATTGTTATTACACGTGAAGATTTCTATATCTTAAGATCTCACATAAGTAACAAATTTTTAATTGATAAAAGACCTTATAAAAGGTATGTTTCCTTTACGGTATTTACATCCACATAAAACTTTGAGCTGCTCATACTCAAACTCTCAATTTGATAGGGATTTTTAACTTTTGAGTAGTGCTTAAAGTTTCGTACTTCTTATCAGTCCCGTTGGAGGTAAATGAAGCACGAGACATACGATATGTACAGATTGCGTAATATTCTAATTTCAACTCAAAATAAAATTTATGTTGGAACTTTGAAATCAACCATAATCAAATCCATTGTGATTTTCCAAGCTATTTTAATTTACGAAATACACGGCATTGCACATATACAGTTATGTTCAAAGCGCTTAATATTTGAACTTCACCATCACGCAGCACCTACAAAAGTGAGATTTTCTCACTATTTCATGTGCCTTCTACCTGTACCCGGTAATTTCAGAAACCGAATACAAAATGTCGTCTTACTGTTTTAGAATCATACGTTATACAGAGTACGCCTAAAATGTTACAGTTACATGCTCTAGTTGCAGCTAAACGAGTCCGAGTTCTTTGTGCCAGAAACTGTAGTAAATGTGTAAAGTGTTTATACTGTATCGTAAAAGTACCTACCTTCGGTTTGCAGTAACTTGTTTTCTTGGGACAGACGAGTGCCCAGTGCAAAGTATCTGGTACGTCGGTAGTTCCCCCAATTATCACAGTAGTAAGTGACTTTTCGATCCTGAATAGTTCTATTCTGTGTTAGTTTGTTGAAATTCGTTAATTGTAACTTGGCACCATGCAACACGGCCCTGGGTAGACTTGCGATTTGAGCGCTAAAACGAGCAGTTGTCGGTTACGGTAAATTGACAAAACCTGCTCATTTAAATCTGTGTTAAAAATTAAATGTTTAAATGGTAGTTTACAAAATTTGATGCTCAAGGTAATAGTTCTAAAGAGTTCAATAACGTGACCAATGCAGAATTTTGTGCACCACCCGGTTAAGAATAAAAGTTAAGATGGTAATGTAATAACAACTTCATTTTCATATTATTCTAAAATTAAATACTCAGTTACTGTAGACTACACTTGTGTATATCTTGTATAAACATTTGGTCTTAGACGGATCACAAGTTTCCGAGTTATGAATGTTCAAAACTGCAGATTTGTAGAAGTTCATACAAGAAGAAACTAAGCAGCTAATTTCTGAACCTTGGCGAGCCCAGGTGCTTGTTGTTAACGGAGGGGGAAGAAAGAAATTATTGCGCATTGACTATTCACAAACTATAAACCGATTTACCATACTAGATGCATACCCACTGCCACGGATGGAGGATATTGTACATCTGGTTTCTAAATATAGAACATTCAGCTCAATATATTTCCAGAAAGCCTATTACCAGTTACAAATTGAAGAAACATGAACATGCTTAAATAGCTTTTAAGTCATATGGCCGGTTATACTAGTTTAACAAGATTATTTTTGTAGTTACAAATTGTGTTCCTAATTTTCAAAGGACTAGACTCAATTATCCTTTGAGAAGTTGGACAAATGCTCCTTTGCTCAGAAATTGATTCAGCTCTTAGGTTATGTCATTTTAAAAAATCTAATCCGGCCAGATCCAAATTACCTTTATTAAAGTTGGACGTATCTCGTGATATTCACTCTCTGCTTGAAGTTCTTAAGGCATGTTTTATCACTATTCAACCTTTATCAAACACTTTTCTGAGAAGATAAGGCCTCTGTCATCCACTAAACACTTTCCACTGTCTCAAGAGACTATCAGTGCATTTCAAAAGTTGAAAAAAGATGTAGCTGCTGCAACTAAAACACCTATCCAGAATGGAATATCATTTACTGACAGACCGGAAAGTGCGATCGGTTCCATACTGCCACATGAAGGACGCCTTAATTGTTGGTTGCCTTTTAGTCAAGAACGTGGCAATATAGGCGCGTTTGTCTAAAAATACGCGCAAGAAATTTTGGAGTTTCAAAAAAATGTTAACGCTTTCTTATTGGTCAATCCTTTAAGCTGTAACTGATCAATCTTAGCCTTGTACTTTTGTATATATATGTAAATAGTTTTTATTTTATCATGACGAAGCTTTGGTGAATATGACGCAATCTATCCGTTAAGTTCGGTCAATGATTAAGACATCAAGTATTTCGTAATAATATGCAGATATACTACAAAATATGTGTATCCACCATGTTATATTTATTATTATAATAATTAAAATCTCTCCTCCCTTTAATTTAATCTTGTTAGCATCAATAAGAATTTCCCCAAAACTGATTGTTATGAAGGAAAGAAACTACACACATTATTTAATTCATTTTTAATAAAGTGATTTTTTCCATTATGGTTTTGCCAAAACGAAGTTTTAGCGGTAGTTTACTTTATATGAACTGTTTGTTAATACGAGTTATGTGTAAACATTGAAGTTCCAGTAAACCTGTCTGTATCACATGCACGATATGCTGAAGCATGGTACGTATAGACAGGCAAGTAAATAAGCATTTTTCATATAAGTAGATGTGCTACTTAGACTTATATGTAACAGGGACAACTAATTTAGATTTTATTTTTAACTTTAAAGACATTTTTTGTAATTAACACATCAATCTGAGCATTTTAAGCAATAATAGTCTTTTTTTACTACCAATGATGGTCCATATTGTAATTTGTTTTTTGACCATTTAATAATTGTATTTTAATTATAAAACTTCTGACACTATTCAATGTATCATATGTACATTATTAATGAATAAAGGATGTTTTGAATTTGAACTTGGATTCTCACAAAATGAATGGGCTTTTCCATTTGTATTTGGGCGTTTTCAATTAATTTGGTTCATTTGGCTCGTATTGTTAGCGCATTTTAACCAAGTCATGATAAAGGAATGTTTGTTTTCTAAATTTGCCAGCTGAATGAGTTCATACTTCTATACACGGGCAAGAGAAACTTAAAATTTCCACGTTAACGTCTTTGTTGTCTACGTTTTTGGATCTCTTCAGACGGACGCAGACTACCAGATTCCAAGAGTCAAGTCTGTAAAATGTCTGACTTCAGTTAACGCACTAAAGGGAAGCTGAAATGGAGCTAAACTCAATACCTGTCTCAACTACTGTATATATTGTAATGGCACATATCTGCCTAGAAAGATGGTTGCTCATTGAAAATATTGCCTTATTTTCTTCTCACTGAGCCAAAAAATACCACTGAAACTTGAGAAAACTATTAATTGTCTTAAATTAAAACTGTGCTATGGAATAATATATCATGATTCTTAAAATTTCAACATTACCTTCTTCAATCCTGCCTTCCACAAATGGTTAGTTTTATTAAATATTTAGTGAAAAGGCTTCAGTTTATTCAAGCAAGGTTACCCATGATTCTCTATACAAGCTGAGATATGATTTTTAGTATTATGATACTCCCTGTCCTCTCACTAATACCCATTTTGCTCGTAGACTTAGCTAAAACAATATGTAAACATATAAATCTTCTGCTTTGTATCCTTGGTGGAAGTAGGTGGGTTTTAATGGAAAAGACATTTCTTAGATACTTCCACAATAAATTTATTGTGGAAGTATCTAAGAAATGTCTTTTCCATATAAATCTTCGTTGCAGTGTATACAAACAAATGTACATTATATCATCAACATATAGTTTTTTGACTATGGATTTTTTTATGATTAAAGAAATTATGAAACTTATTTTCTCTCTATCTTCTGCCAGGCACATGAATACCATAATTATTTAAAAATTAAAACATTGCCTTTAAATAAAATATAATCTATTTTTTCTATATTATTTTTTGAAGATTTATACCAAAAGGTTGTTAATAATCATTTATTCAAATAGAAATCAAACAATTTGCTAATTTTTTTATTAGAAAACTACATAAATAAATACAAATTCCAAAATAAAATAATAACAACATATTTACAATATTGGTCTTGTCATTTGGTTAGAACAAAGGTTGTTAAACAAGATCACTGGCCTGTGTATGCTATGTCTTACTAGAGTTAGGTGTCAAGAACAGTCCGTCTAGTGAATCCTGTAGAGCACGCATACATGCATACTTTGCTGTGAAACCTCCTGCTCGCTGGTCCAGACCTTCTGCTCTCGTATTATCTATAAAACCGTTTGACAGTTCACTCCATTGAGGAACGCCTGGACCCTCCAGTTGTACTGTGGCAGGAATGTATACGTAAGGAGGTGCTTCTTCTATCTTTGGTAACATTGTAAACCCAGCACTTTGCCTGCCAAACTTAATACCAGTTGAAAATTGACTTGCCTTTGGTGCAAGAGGTTTTTCTTCTTCCTTAGCTGCGATTGTATTCTGCGCAAATGTACTTAAAATATGCTTTGCGTCAGCATTTGAAAACATCAATTCGTCAATTAAAGCTTCTTTATCCTTAAGCTTCTTTTTCTTTATCTCCTGTTCTTCTTTTATGAGCTCTCTTTTCCTAAGTTCATCAACTTGTTTCTCTTCTTCTAACAATTCCTCCAACTCCAATTCCTCTTTTCCAATTTTAATTTTGTTCTTTAGGATAATATCTTTGTTTTCTTTTTTATACTGTTCAATTCGTTTATTTGTCTCAACAACATCTATATTGTTGCACAAATTAAAAATTATACACTCAATTTCTTCTAGGTAATCATTATAATCTCGAAGTGTGGCAAAGTCATCCTCTTTCTTATTGAAATCTCTTAGCACTCTCTTACGGATGTCAACTTCTTTCTCTACAACTGCATCTTCAAATAGCTGGACTCGGAAATTGCTTCTCTTTAGCGGTACACTGCATTCAGGGCAGCTTCCTGAGCCTGAAAATCATAAACAGTATAAGATAAGGTGTGATTACTAAATCAATACTGGTAAATGTGCTTGTTACAAGCATGACACATATGAAAATGAACCATTTGTTCATATTCACCCTCTAAACTAGACTTTCTAATTTACTAAAACAACATTTTTATGATAATAGTTGGAAACAAATTTGACATTACATAATGAAACTACATTATTAATTGTAATAAATAAGAAAGGTTGGTTGTTTACTTTGAATTAAAAGAATTTCTACATCTAATGCTAAAACTATGCGCTAATGAGTGCTGGATTAGTCAGCAATGTTTGTGAAGATAAATTTTTAACACAAGATGGTCTTTTTAAGGTAAGGTGGTCTGTTCTTGTTTCTGTGTCTGGCCACTGCAAGAATATTATCAAACAGAATCAGAGGGAGGGAGGGAGGGAGGGAGGGAGGGAGAAGGAGGGAGAGAGAAGGAGGGAGAGAGAGGGTGGGAGGGAGAAGGAGGGAGAGAGAGAGAGAGAGAGAGAGAGAGAGAGATAGAGATGTTAAGATTGTAAGTACAGATAATAAGTGTTGCAGTAACAAACAGGACTTGAGCTTGTTCTATTTTCCTGCAACTGATAACTCTGCAAATTCAATACCTTGATGTGGATTATCACTTACACAGTGTCCAGACAAATCTAAATACACTAGTTTGAATAAGTGTAGCCACTGAGTAGCAAGCACACATGTTCGTCAGTGATTTTACATGCATTATACTATCTACTGAGCTTCCTGTTTTGCATAAAATAATATTGCATTAGCCTGAAACGTAGTATCATATTAGTAATGGATTGGTATCATCACATATAGTAGTTATTGCATAAATAACTGTTATCGGCTTGATACATCAGTAAAATAAAAAACACTCATCGAGTGTCTCTTGGTCACTGGAAGTTCTGTAGTACTCTCTAGAAGCTGATATAATGCCTGAAATGGACTTGGATAGTGGTGGAAGAGCAGGAGCTTCTGAAAAGTCTAGTATCACAAATATCAACAGACTCGTTCACAGAGGAGCACTGAAGTAAGTCCCTTTCAGTATGGGGGTTTTGGCCAAACGCCCTAGAGCCAAGCTAGCCACTCCACACTCAATTGAAACACAGAAAAAAAGCTAATGGTGAGGCTAAATCTCCTGATGCTAATAATATAGACAACAAATAGGCCTCGTGAAGGGACATCTCTGCCTTAAAAATGGTAACTGCCATTGATGGCTATTCTTAGGCTAAGCTAACTGCCGAGCAGGGAAAATCAAGGATGCAATCCGTTCCATCACAAGGTCCACCAATCAACAGAGTTCAAAGAAAAAAGATTTGTGTGTTTTACTCATCCAGAAGAGGTGAATGAAGAAATACTTCTGAGAGTGCTGCTATAAAGCAATGTGTGAAGAACACCAGTGATAATGGTGTTTAAAATACATATAAAAAGAGTAAAATTACAAAATACATATTACTCTCTATTCATATTATGTTAGTATTTTAATAGAGTACCTAATTAAAACATTATTGATGAAATTATTTACGTTTAATTCATTTTAAATTATAGGAATCCTACTGACAAAGCATTAGTAATAATGCAAACTATTAGTGTTGAAACTTAAGCGTTGTGGTTTTATATGTTGCCATTTAACAAATAAAATAAATGTTTACTGAATAAGCCTTGATGTTAGGCAACGGATAGGCAATGCATTCATTCATTGTACTTAAATATCTAACATACTAGCAGTATTTTGGCAACTAAATGATAAAATTGTAGAAAAAATAAAACAGAAAAGTCTTTACCTTTTAAGAATAGAAGATCTACACAACTCTCACAAAGTGCATGTCCACATACGTTGACCATTAATTTGAGAGAAGGATTGCGATACTTGGTGGTCTTGCATCGTGGGCACACCTGGTCATCCATCCTGAAAAAATATTAATTCATAAACTCTGAAAATGTCATTCCATGAAATTTCACTGAGTGTTAGCGAATATTTGGTACATTGGTCTAATAGGCAACTAGGATGGCAATGAGAAAATTGCACAACAAACAGATTTGTAAACAGAGGACAATCATGTGATATAGTACCAAGATTTCATCTGTACTTTTAATTTTTCCAGAAACTTTATTTATACACAGACAAGAATGAGTACTATGATGGTGCATCTCTACCCATGGGATTTGGGTGAGCATCATTGCAGCCTATCAATCATTAGGCTGGCAAAATTCATTAGCAGTGTAACACTCACTTCTTACTTATTATAAAGGATGAACTTTCTGACAACTTGTGACATAAATAACGCATATTCATCACCATTATACTTGCAGCCATTACTCAAATACCACACAAATAATTTTACGGTACTTTGGGATTATACCGACCACACCAGTATGAAGAACACAAAAATATAAATTTATAGAAACAAACATGATAGAACGAAAAACAACTCTTTAATTACAAAATTACAAACATTTCCAGGTATTGTGATCGGTATTGTTGTCGCTGTTATCTTATCTTTCTCGAGAATCCCGATTACGGCAGGCCGCGCAGCATCACATGATTTACACGGTACATAATTGCCTTTTCATTACAATTCAATTTATATTTCTGATCAGCCCCTCTAGAATTTGATATTTTACTGATAGGTACTATCTCGAGGGA
The DNA here is from genome assembly GCF_021130785.1 of Homalodisca vitripennis. NCBI lineage: Eukaryota > Metazoa > Arthropoda > Insecta > Hemiptera > Cicadellidae > Homalodisca > Homalodisca vitripennis. The sequence goes on from NC_060208.1 coordinate 225,438,275, forward strand.
TGTTTTTCTTTCGTCGACATCAGAATGATGGCCGGAGGCACTCGCATTTTGGGTGGCGGAGTGTGATCAAGAATAAAAACAAGTTTTGAGTGTTTTTTCAATAAAGAGTTTAGTTTTAGTTTGGTAATGTTTGTTTTTATTGAATTTTTGTGTTTGGAGCTAAAATGTAGAGCTAAAACACAGAAGTACAACAAAGCGACGCACCAGCTGAACGGGCGGCGAGACTCTGCAATCACGTTATCTACTAGACCGCTCGACTTTGACCTCTGTCTGAGGATGGGGAGGGGTTTGCGATAAGACAATTCCTGTTTTATATTGACGAAATATTGTTCTATGCTAATCTAGTAATCAGTAGAAGCAAAATGTCAAATAACGATTCATGTCTGGGTGTGGTCGGTATAATCCCAAAGTACCAATTTTACTTTGTTTTAATTACGGTAATTGTAAATACCTAGAATTAGAATGTTTTTGTATTTGATAGTTTACATATTTCTAATAAATTAATAACTTGGTTTGCTGATTCAATTGTTGTGGTGGCCGCATATTATACTGCAGCAAATTTCTCTTTTGTTTATCAGGGGACGTAAACATTTTTTTGTGTGTATAATATATATTTTTATTCACTTCTGTTTATTATTTGCATGAAAAGAAGGAGACTAGACAGATTTGGAAAATGGAATGTTTCTCCAGGTTAGTTAGATTTTGATTTGGCCCTACTTCCACAATTTTTAAGTTATCAATTTGAATTTTGTAAAATTGTACAGAATAAAATGAGAAATTAAGTAAATCAATCAATGTTTTGCCAAATGTGTTTTTTATATCATGTATCAAAAGAAAAAAAAATACTTATTATTTTTATAGTGAAGTTTAATGCAGAATGAGAAAATACTGTACAATTATACCTTTTGTTATACCATACAAACTTATCTTTTACAATTTTTCAGAAACGCCAAACTTATGAATATGAGAATAAGGACTTGGCAGTTTTTTATAAAAGGGGGTCACGGTACTTTCCCAAAGGGGGCCTTTTGGATGTAATCAACATGAACTTTAACCCTGAAACTGGCAAAGTCGTAATTTACAACTAATTTTTTCCCACCATGAATAGTGTGGTATGTTATTTGCATATTACAATTTGGGTGTTATTGTGTATTCCATGCCAGTTCTAGGCTAGCGTTAATAACCTCCTCCGTACATATATATTTCTACAGTTTCACTTTTATGGAAATAATAAAAGTACTTGTAACCCCACATTCCTTGATTATACAATATTGAATCGTTTGATAATAACAATTGAATAATGAGTTTAGGCCGATTATTAAAGCCTCCCCTCAACAAGATTTAAAAATAGCCCAACTGTACTGTAATTTGAAATACCTATAGGCTTAATGTAATTTAGTGTCGGTAGTTATATCAAGGATTTGTTATTAATGAATATCGATGATTTGATTGTCTTAGTGACCACTCGTTACATTGCAACCAAAGTTTTCAGTTTGATTTCCGAAAACAGTAATTTAAATACGTTTTAGAAAATTTTGGCCAAATCGAACAACTGTCATAAAATGGGGTCATGAAATCCTCCTTAAGGAAAATGAGTCTAGGGGTAAAATATATAGGCCTACATTATATGTTTACAATTATCCATAGTGTGAAATTTAAAAGAATTGGATAATGGGAAATGGTCTAACCCCCAGAGCCTGGGGATCACTACAGTTGGGATGAAAAGGTCCACCTGTTGTTGGGTTAAGTTGGTATAGCCTACTAAAAGTTTATAGCATGTTCCGCTCAAAAACCAAGCTTAAATTACTAATATAATACAACAATACTTAGTTTTTATGAATTTTACTAAAATAACCTCAGTCCTCTTTAGTCTTTGTGCTCTTAATTTCTAAACTAAACAATACTTACCCTCTAAAAATAAATGTATCAATCGGTTTAAATTACGAAGAAATTTTGTGTAATTTGATTACACAAAATTGTCAAATATTTTGTGTGTTTAAAGAACAAATATTAAACATTTTCTTTACGAAGAACAAAACTGTTGACTTTCCAATGCTATGACAGTGACACTCGTAGCCTAATTCATTCCAATATGAAGTTATTATAATTTAATCAACTACAACAAAACATAACCTATAAACGGCTGCCAATATTTATCTTCAGAACTTAGACGGCTATTCAATTCAGTTAGCAATGCGCTATCGATGTCGCGTCGGGCTCGCACTCGGGCATAGTTTGATAATCTTGAATCCAACGCTCACCAATTTCCTACCATTGACCACTACCATCACAACCATGTGAAATTGTTTGAAAACATGCAGCCAATTCATGCAGTGCTACGATTCACTTCTTTAGTATGATTGTAATTTACTATCATTTATGAGGTTATTAAACATTGTAACAATCTACCTAATACATTTTTTTAATGGATGGCAAATTTTAATATATACTCTGTGTGTTGTGTACTGTTTTATGTTCCACAACTAAATGGCATTATTTGGATTCCTAAATTCAAACGATTTACAAACAGTAAAATGGTCCCCCTGCTCAGTTGGAACAAGTAGGTAGATTTTATGAAAACTGAAATATTAATGGTTAATTTCTTACGAGATTTATATGTAATAAATATTTCGAAAACGGTTTGTGATGCAAAAACATAGTTTATTTCAAAAGGTTAGAAAATTTCATTGGTATTTCAGAACACTTTACTTTGTAAGACCTTAAATAACTGAGTTATGATTTTTTTTCAAATTGTAACACCCGCCTTATTGGATCAGAATGTCCAAGCTAGCCAATGAACGTGACTAATATATGTACAAAATGGGGTTTTGCACTAAGTTTTAAGTTGCTTGGGCTTGCTTTGGGAAGTTATCATTTCCAAAAAGCTGCGTTATAAATCTTGGAATGGGTGGAGAATTTAGGTTCAGAGGGTCATGTTCATGTTTTACATGACCCCTGAACATACAAATTTACCCCAATTCTATGTTCAGCACATTTTATCTGATTTTCATCTATTTATTTAGGCTTCTACAGTACCAACCTGAGCGTTGTTCCTCAGTTACCGTGAAATCTTAAACTTTTACTATCAGTCTTGTGATTTCTTGTGTGCCATAAGGATTTGCTCTTGAGCCGTTACTCTTCCTGTGGTACAACTACGACAAGGCAGTCTCGCCTAGGACATAGGGTTATGCCACAAACAACGCATTCTTCATGGTTCGTTCATCCACCTGTAGTAGTTCTGCGTTTATATACAGCGCAAACTGGATATGTTTTTTTTGTTATTTACCTAGTGAAAGATACTAGATAACATCGACATGAGCAAAGCTACCGGTTTCATCTGGAGTCGTACGGCCCTGTTGTCATGAAGATCTGGCTTTCCAGAGAGACCATATACAATGGATGAAGTCAACCAAATACCTAGGATTGATACTCACCAATATCTCAAGTTATGTGCTTCTGTCTGGAGGATCCAACTTGGCAGGACGGCTTTGCTATGTGTTGGACTACTTATTCTTCAAACATAATTGATGAAGCTTCCCTCTCTTGCGGAGCCTCTAATTTATAATGGTTAACTAGACTAGTGCCTCTGTCAAGATGAGTGATTTTGTCTCCTTCGCTCCTGTCGTGGTTCAAGTTTGCCTACAACTTTCGTGCGTAAAACCTCCTGTATATGGTTTTTATTCGTTTGGTTGAAGATTGTTTAATGGTCATTTTTATTTCGTGGGCATCTCTTTCTATTCCTTTTCCTGAAGTTGTTAACTTACGAAATGCGCTGGAAGTAAAGGTGCCGATAACATTAGGATGTATTATAAACTGTTTTGGTGTTGCTCCTTGGGCCAAAATCAGCGCTGTGCTGTGCCTTGTGAGAGTGAAACCTTCATACCGTGCAAGCTGCAGTTCAACAAGCAGCTTCGTTTCAAAATCATAAATGTATTTTACACCTTGAAACCTTTCCAATCCGTCCGCTTTGTTTAACATTTTAGTGTTTGCAACTATTTATTCGGTCCCTTCTAAGCCTGATTTACCTTTGTACCTTTATTAACTCGTTCAAATCATAATGTCTATCAATCGTCGAATTTGTTCTGATGAATTCTTGTCAATTCTTATAAAATCTATCCAATCTTATTACATAATGCAATTTTAGCTATTAATTATAAGTATATGGCCATATTTAAATTATTCGACTACTTTAAATGCCAAACTTTTTCCGTGTTTAGACTAATTTTCTTTTTTTAATGGAGATAACATATTTCATACAATAATTTCACTACATTAAGACTTAAAAGGGTTTGTGTACGCCCAGTTGATGACTCAAGACAGGTAGGCAGGTGGTAGGTTATTGACGATTGATAATTTGAAAGGATAATAGGATGTCAGATATTAACCATCGTTTATGTTACAAAAATAGAACACTACTTTTCGAGGATTGAAATCTATCTTTCCATCATACACAAAATAATTAAGTCTACAATGTGTGGCAATAAACGGAAAAACCAAGAATATATATTTAAGTTCATACAGTTAAGAATGAACCCAAGCTGTGTCAATGCACAGAACGAAAGTCACTAAACAAGACTTGTCGTTCGTACGATACAAGGTGAAAGGATTGGGATAATTGAATATTGTTATTTTATGTGGCGTCTCAGCTCTTCATCTGGAACAAAAAGAACAGGAAGGCAATACTTAGAAGATGAGATGTAAAGGCTAAAGCGCCAGAGGTCTTTAGCTTCGTGATTTTCTTCTGAGTCACAAAGTCATGCTGTAAGGTTAAAAATGTTACGATGCCTACGAATTTTATTGGTTGAGATTTGTTTCGTTGTTAAAGTTTGATTGGTTGTCCAAGTTAGTCTTTTTTTAAATATCCGGTACCCAAGATTCTAGTTTCATCAGAAGGTTGACAGAAGTTGATCTGCTAATTTTATGTATGGAGCCTCAATAATATTACGTTTGGAAATCCTCATCGCGGTATCTCCCTCCTAACACTTCATGTGATGATTTTCAATCCAAAATTGTTGAGCCTTTTTAAACTTTTCCACCAACCCTTATCGCTTTATGTTCTTGAACTCTTAACATTTCATAGTCTTTTCCGACGACCTCACAGTGGGCCTTGCGACGATCGTAGCATCAACGCTCTCAACAGTTTGTGGTGCACGTTCTACCCTTGATTATGAAACTTTAAAGGTTTAATAATCAAGCAGGAGCTACCGGCTGGTGTTGCAAAGACAACTGTTCAAATCAATTAGTGTTCAAAGTTAAACGTTTAAAATCTTTAACAGAATACAGAATTTTTTAACCACCTGGTTAACAATAAAAGTTACGATAGTAATTTAATAACAACTTGTTTATACGATCATAAAATTGCATACTCATACACAGTACACTTGTAACTATATTGTATAAAAAGTTCATCTTAAATGTATACACAAGTTTTTCAACTTATAAATGTTCAAAGTTAAATTGATGGAAAAGTGACAAAAGCTGGCACATGTCGTTATCGACATAAACACTGGAAATTATTTACTTAACGTGTTCAAAGGCATGAATAAACAAGCTAAATTTTAATATAACTCCTATTATTGTAGTTCTACTGGTTAGCGTGTAGTTTACTTTCACACAGTAAACAAAAAGGGTATATAACCTTTTTTATCTGGCAGTAAGAATGGATTTTACTCTCCGACCTATGAAATTTGGACAGGTATCACTGACCTCTAAATATTAAAATCTTTATAAGAAATGTATCTATAAAAACACATGATACTATAAACAGATTCCTTAGATGTAATCAGCTGGTCGATGTAAAGACTATAATGTTGGATATCAAAACTTTAACCAGTATTAAGTTTTTGTTTGTGCACTAGATTCATTTAATTTACTTAACTAATTTAATGTTTTGTAACTAATATAATTATTTTCTGATGTTTGAAGTTACAATATAATTTACGAAACTCCGATTTCTATACTTATTTATATTTCTTAAATGGGTAGGTGTATAGTAAATGTTAATAATATTTGCATATATTATAATATATTGATAAAATCGGTTACTATTAATAACTACTACATTAATTAGTATATTACTGAAAATTAAACTAAAGTAGGAAATAAAAATAAATTTGTAAAATTGTATTCACTTTGAGATATTTGGGTATGTTTTACGTTTGCAATTCTAGAATTCACAATAAATGAACTTGTCAAAACGTTTCCTTGTTAATCGAATTCTGACAATTAGAGCATATTAACTACCACTGTATTCTCATATTTGATTTCTACACATAACGTAGCTATATTGGGAAGGGATGATGCCATGAAAATGTTGAGTTTAACTCGTTTTCGCTTTACTGCAGCGTCCGTAATCTGTCTCCTTGATTCCTGGAATATGGAGTCCTCGTCCATTTGAAAAGATAAAAAAGTCATTTGTGAAGGCGTTCAAAACCAACAGTTACATCGTTTCGACATCCGAAACACCTAGGCTACAAAAAGCTATGTCTGGTTTACTCAGAAGCCATTCAGTGTAAATTGGATGAATTAAGTGATCTGCGATGTTTTTGATTCGACCCAAAAGCATGGCATGGCCATTGAGTTTTCTACGCATAGCAAACCTATGGTGGGAAGGCATAAGAATACATTGGCTACACCAGCAGCCCTGTCTCGTTAGCCTCGAAACATTTCGCTGTCAAAATTGGGGGCTGCCGAGAGTCAACCCTTGAAACGGGGGAAATTATTAGTTGGTCCCTTCCCTTACTCTTACAGCATTTCCTTCCTCTTCACCATTGCCAATCAAAAACTGACCACAATTACATTAATTCCTTTATTAAATCGATTGTAAAATGCCTTAAAGTATAGAACTTACTTATGCCTTTAAATGAAGAATAGACAATGTTCATGCGCAACGGTAACATATTCGGCGGCCTTAAGGTTACCTGTAGAGCTCAAATTAATAAGCACGTTGTCACCCTTATGGTAAACATTAATTTATAAACATGGGCATATATAAGGGGGATATCAGGGGGCTGACGCCCCTCCTACCGAAATCTTTATAATGTAAAATAAAAAATTCATTCAGTAGTTTTTAAGCTAGAACGCATCTATGAGGTCTTACAGCTCAACAATTTCTCTAGAGAGATTCCATACCTACTGTTTTTAGAGGATGTTTTATGTGTCAGCTCCATCCAAAATAGCTTTCTGTAGACGCCACTGATTATACATGTTATGAACTGCAAGGTTATTTGTTTGTATCAATATATGCAGACGATATATAAGTTGATAGCTACTTAGTTAAAAGCATATTCATAAAATTTAATAAGTTTATGTGAAAGTCGTTTAACATAGTTAAGCTGCATCTGGTTGATTAGACTAACGGTATATTTAATTATATAACAAAACATATCAAGAAGGAAAACATTCATAACCACGCATACTTATAACAATAAACTGACTGAAGACTGTGTGACGGCACGCACTCCAGCGGCAGAGGCAGGAGTGGGAAAAGGTGGTTTACGACCTGCCATATTTTACACTTGAATACCTTTGAAATGACAACAATAGGACCCACCCGTCGATTGGTAAAGAATTGTATAAGCTTTCAGAATATCCTAAAAGCGGTATTAGGGGTTCCTCTAGATGGTTCTAGACAGGCCCCCATGGGTATATAAGGCAGTTCTGGTACCTTCTGTAGTCAGAGTTAAGAGTGACAGAGAAGTGTTGGTGCATGTGAGTGACAAGTCAACATCGTCAGAGTTGAATTGTGCTCACTGAGACGTCACTGTTTTATAAGATCCAATGTTTGTGATGGTGTGCAATGTGAAAATGTTGGTAGCTTAGACTATCGGTATCATTATATTTTAACGTAAATAAGGAAAGGAATCAAAATTTACTATTCACAAGAGAACATCTCATTAAATGAACATTTTTGGTTATCTTTATTAGTGTTACAATCCTTTTTTCAAGTTAGCAAAAAAAAGGCTATAAGGCGTTGGAGAAACCCATGCTGCCTTGTAGTACAACACATTTTTTTTGCTGTAGTTGTCGCTTTTTTATTAAAATTTAAAGGCAAGATCTAGTCACTTGGTAAAAGTTGGCAATGTACGAGATATTATATAAAAATATTAGTCGAATGAACATTTATGTTTATAAATTTTGTTAATTACTTTAAAGGAGAAATTAAGAAAATCTAGTCATAGATGGGGTAAAGGATGTTTTGAAGTTATGAGGTTGCTTCTCGCTAGGGGCCTTTCAGGCATTCTTACCCCAAAAAGGAGAGCCATGGATTAAGCACCTTTTCTAAGATACATACAACTACAATGTTGTGTTAGATAGACGTAGGTTAACATAATTTAAAATGCATCTTTTAATTAGATTCTTTGAAAGATTGGAAATCGTCTGATTGTAAAATGTGAATCAAATTCTAATTTCCAATTTCTAAATTGTTCCTGATATGTTTAAAAATTTGATTAGTGGAAAGCTTTACCGGTGAGTTTTCTAAAAACTATTTTACCAAAACGTTAGAAAAAGAACACGTTCGTAATTCTCATAAAATATATTTTTGTTGAACATTTGAAAGAAAAAATGTTACTACACATTAACTTTTCGTCCTTTCTTTAAAGAAAGTTTCCTCATAAGTCGTAAACGTTCATGTTAAATAGCATTTCTGTTTTTGTGTTAAAATTAGTCATGCTTGATAATATGGCATAACATACACGTGAAGAAAATTACAGGGGCCGAAAATAGGCATCTTTTGACTAAAGTTGGCTTCTCTGAACGAATATATAATCGTGGCAACAATCCAAACTACTATGGTATGTAAAATATAACTGATTATAACCATAAATATGGTTACGTCATAGTACATGATATGAGCTTTTTCTAATATTACTACACTTTAAATATTGCTCTTCTAAGTATTACTTCACTTTGGCTCTAAATGGTTTAAGTGTTACTGAAACAGATGGAATTATTCTATTATATATTGTGGAATATTGCAAAGAAATGTGTGTGTGTGCATTTCATTATTACTCATAGAAACGGTTTCACTTTCAAACTTCAGGGCCGCAATACGTTGTTCTGTAAATTTAACACCCAACTTTTATGACATGAATCAGGAGATTGGAATATCTTCAAGTAAATATAATTTTCGGTTGTATTTTTTATGGCATTATGAAGAATATAAGTAACAAGTACGTCATAGTGTGCTTGTTATTCAACAAGGATCACGTTCAAGGCCGCGGGTAACTGATAGTTGGATATTTATAAACTATTTAAACCAATTTTCAAGATGACACTTTTTATACAAACCTTTAAACTGGTGCCCTTTCAAAAGTTTTGAAAAATATAGTCTACCTATGTGTATATCAGCAAGAGCAATACTAGCGGCCAGCGTAAACGAGGTTGAAAAGTTAAGTATTTTATATACATAACAAACCATCGTGACATTTTAATTTGATTTAACCAAATCTGGTGTGGTCGTAGGCCTACTTAAAGAATTCGCGATTGATTTATCTACACATGCTAAAATTGTGCCCCAATAAAACTAATGTTTTTCAGCAACAGTGTAAGGTAAATCCTAATTCTTTAAGAAATGAATACAAATTACATGAATTTAACATGAAAATTATCGAAGTCAAATTTTTTTTCTGAAATAGGTCCTGTTTTCAAACTTCAAATTTGTTAGTATGCTTAACCATTCTTAAAAAGTAAATAAAGTTTGAATAAATACAATATTTTATAGTGAATAAGTATATTAAAATATTTCTAAGATATTACGTCCTGATATAATGAGACATCGTGTGTGAAAGCCAATTTCGGGATGTAACCGACAAAGACAAGTAACAAATATGGAATTTAAATTTACTTACATTACTATTTATCACTTACATTCTAGATAAGACTATATGCTTGTCTCTTTAAAAACATTCCATATCCGTACTGTTGGCTATCAAGATCTTCTTATCTATCTCCTTGTATATTACTTTTTTCTTATCCACGATTATTGTCTATCATGTAAATAAATATCATAAATAATTATGACGATAATAAATTAAATCTATTCTAGGGGATATTGTAAAATATAACAGTAATTAAATAAACTTCATAAGTATAAAGTTTTTTTTTATTATTTAAAATGTTTGGAACTATGTTGAAAGATATAATTAATAAAACTTATATTTGTTACTAGTTAACACCCTTTTGTATTTTCCATATGATATTTTAGAACCATTTCCGCATATTAAACTACATAAAATAACCCGATACAGCGGATCAAAGTACCCGACGTAACGTAACAAAAATCTAAACCGAACTAATTTTTTTCCCAAATTAATTAAAATTAAAAATCAATAGCTCTAATATTATTTTTCATGCATGTGTTTTAATTATGGAAGGTATCAGGTTGTGCTAATGAAAGCAATACTCAAGTTATGAGGGTGACTGGCAGTGGTGGATAAAAGTCAGACAAAATGTTTAATTATGGAAGGTATCAGGCTGTGCCAATGAAAGCAATACTCAAGTTATGAGGGTGACTGGCAGTGGTGGATAAAAGTCAGACAAAATGTTTAATTATGGAAGATATCAGGCTGTGCTAATGAAAGCAATACTCAAGTTATGAGGGTGACTGGCAGTGGTGGATAAAAGTCAGACAAAATGTTTAATTACGGAAGGTATCAGGCTGTGCCAATGAAAGCAATACTCAAATTATGAGGGTGACTGGCAATGGTGGATAAAAGTCAGACAAAATGTTTAATTATGGAAGATATCAGGCTGTGCCAGTGAAAGCAATACTCAAGTTATGAGGGTGACTGGCAGTGGTGGATAAAAGTCAGACAAAATGTTTAATTATGGAAGGTATCAGGCTGTGCTGATGGAAGCAATACTCAAGTTATGAGGGTGACTGGCAGTGGTGGATAAAAGTCAGACAAAATTTTTAATTATGGAAGGTATCAGGCTGTGCTAATGAAAGCAATACTCAAGTTATGAGGGTGACTGGCAGTGGTGGATAAAAGTCAGACAAAATCTTTAATTATGGAAGGTATCAGGCTGTGCCAATGAAAGCAATACTCAAATTATGAGGGTAACTGGCAGTGGTGGATAAAAGTCAGACAAAATGTTTAATTAAGGAAGGTATCAGGCTGTGCCAATGAAAGCAATACTCAAATTATGAGGGTGACTGGCAGTGGTGGATAAAAGTCAGACAAAATTTTTAATTATGGAAGGTATCAGGCTGTGCCAATGAAAGCAATACTCAAGTTATGAGGGTGACTGGCAGTGATGGATAAAAGTCAGACAAAATGTTTAATTATGGAAGGTATCAGGCTGTGCTAATGGAAGCAATACTCAAGTTATAAGGGTGACTGGCAGTGGTGGATAAAAGTCAGACAAAATCTTTAATTATGGAAGGTATCAGGCTGTGCCAATGAAAGCAATACTCAAATTATGAGGGTGACTGGCAATGGTGGATAAAAGTCAGACAAAATGTTTAATTATGGAAGATATCAGGCTGTGCCAGTGAAAGCAATACTCAAGTTATGAGGGTGACTGGCAGTGGTGGATAAAAGTCAGACAAAATGTTTAATTATGGAAGGTATCAGGCTGTGCCAATGAAAGCAATACTCAAGTTATGAGGGTGACTGGCAGTGGTGGATAAAAGTCAGACAAAATGTTTAATTATGGAAGGTATCAGGCTGTGCTAATGGAAAGCAATACTCAAGTTATGAGGGTGACTGGCAGTGGTGGATAAAAGTCAGACAAAATCTTTAATTATGGAAGGTATCAGGCTGTGCCAATGAAAGCAATACTCAAGTTATGAGGGTGACTGGCAGTGGTGGATAAAAGTCAGACAAAATGTTTAATTATGGAAGGTATCAGGCTGTGCTAATGGAAACAATACTCAAGTTATGAGGGTGACTGGCAGTGGTGGATAAAAGTCAGACAAAATTTTTAATTATGGAAGGTATCAGGCTGTGCTAATGAAAGCAATACTCAAGTTATGAGGGTGACTGGCAGTGGTGGATAAAAGTCAGACAAAATCTTTAATTATGGAAGGTATCAGGCTGTGCCAATGAAAGCAATACTCAAATTACGAGGGTGACTGGCAATGGTGGATAAAAGTCAGACAAAATGTTTAATTATGAAAGATATCAGGCTGTGCCAGTGAAAGCAATACTCAAGTTATGAGGGTGACTGGCAATGGTGGATAAAAGTCAGACAAAATCTTTAATTATGGAAGGTATCAGGCTGTGCCAATGAAAGCAATACTCAAGTTATGAGGGTGACTGGCAATGGTGGATAAAAGTCAGACAAAATCTTTAATTATGGAAGATATCAGGCTGTGCCAATGAAAGCAATACTCAAGTTATGAGGGTGACTGGCAATGGTGGATAAAAGTCAGACAAAATCTTTAATTATGGAAGGTATCAGGCTGTGCCAATGAAAGCAATACTCAAATTACGAGGGTGACTGGCAGTGGTGGATAAAAGTAAGACAAAATGTTTAATTATGGAAGGTATCAGGCTGTGCCAATGAAAGCAATACTCAAGTTATGAGGATGACTGGCAGTGGTGGATAAAAGTCAGACAAAATGTTTAATTGTGGAAGGTATCAAGTTGTGCCAATGAACGCAATATACTCAAGTTATGAGGGTGGCTGGCGGTGGTGGTTATATGCCTGACCAAGTTGATTGTAACTTTAAATGTTTAAGCTTTTTATCAAACCCATAAATATAAAAAAGTAACTTCATAATATGTGTTAGTAACTTACTGAAAAAATTCCATTAGCATTAATAGTATACCCTTTTTACACATTTGATTAGTCTGTGTTTTCCTCAATAGTTAACAGTAAGACTAAACTAAAAATCGTAATATGAAGCCATTAAGGTTTTGGCCCCAAAATAAATGGAATGTTTCCTTGAACGTATTGACCAAATTTAAGTCTATGGTTTCTTCATATCACAAGGTAGCATTACGTATCCTAACTGGCTTCGCTGAAATTCCAACATCTTGCAAACATCTCAAATGTATAGCTCATTTCATTATCGAGATGTCCTGTGGACATAAACTGGATTAATAACATACAAAAATTAGTCGACACTAAATTGATCATAGAACTCATTCTTGTAGAAATGATATTTCATCCAAAAATTAAAATCTATGCATGAATTTTTCTCAAAATATCTTTCCACATGTTACATTCATATTTTTGTTTAATAAAATGGGTTTCTTTTCAGTATTTAAATAATAAAAGTCGACACGCAGAGTTGTTATAGAGTGTTGTTGTATGTATTGGGATAGCTACATGCGTTAATATCTCACATGTTTGCATCTATTATGAATTTGTTTACAGATTTATTTATTCTGCTCAGTTTTTCGTTGCTAGCATGGTTACCCGTAGACTAATGTTTATAGTCTCGGCTCTCTCAACTGAGAGATCACGGGTTCAAATACCGGGGAGGGCCAATCATGTATAGACACGAAACAGTGTACTTTGAAAAAATAATAATAAACCAGTGAACATCGCAGCCTACATAGCAGAAGCTGAGGCTTAAAAGAGATCAAAAACCCATGCCAAATCAAAGTAGCGAAAAAGGATTGTTGCCCATTTCCAAATTACACCACACGTTCTTCTGAAGAGTTTTATAAATTTTGTACCCAAGAAACATTTCAACGCTTACTGTGCTTCTACCAACAGTGGCGTAGACTGGCGGAGGACATAGGGATTTATTCCCCGAAATTTCGGAAGAAAGAAATATTTTTTAAATAAAAATGTAATAGGCAAATAAATCAGCTTAAAAAGTTGAGAAAGTATGCTGTAAAGTATAGCTCAATGATGGTAATTAATAGGTAACTCCGCATGTTACTACGCACCTTTAACAAAAAAGGCACTCCCGTTGCGCTGTGCTCTTGAGCGTATTTGTGGCATACCTAAGTACGAGGCATGTCATTGCAAGCCTGGCCGTTTGGCTTTATTATTTATTGGCTGAGCGTTAACTCCAGCACAAGCCAAAAGTAAAATGTGTTTGTGTTTTAATTTATTTCTAAGGATAAAATATTTTTTTCCAGAATTCAAAATGGAATTTTCGGTGTCTTCATAGAATTCAATTATTTTCCTTGTTATTTTTTAATTCTCGAACTCGACTTTTTAAACGAAGGACTTTTTGTTTCATCATATTTTCCTCCTAAATAAACACCTTAAACATTCACGTCTTCTAAGATGTTCATCATTGTATTTATTAATTACACTGCCAACATTAGTTACAAACCTCTTTTCCGCCACGTCTTTCAACTCTGAAAGTTTTTTAGTTAGTTGGTTAAATCACAACTAAAGAGCAAGTTCTTTCGGACCTCTCCAGTACCCTTTTTCATTTTTCTTATGGGTAGAGGTAATTGATTCCCTTCTTTACGATAAAGTCGTTGTTTTCATTTCTCTTTACCTCTATGATAATTTACAAACGTTTGTTTCAAGTTAGATATTTGTGCCTATTAAACATCTCTATTTTGTCATATTACCCTTATATTTTCCTCTTTATAGATGAATCTGCAGGAGACGACGGTGTGCAAGGGCTTTGGAGTGAATAGTCCATAATATCTATAAGTTTCCGTTTTCTTATTTCCCTCTCATTCTGTTTTTTCCATATTTTTCTTTGATTTCTTGCCCCGCTTTTAGTCATGATAGTTATACTTTTGATTGTTGATTCTTTTTTCTGTCTACTACTCTTCAGCTTTTCATCCAAGAGTAGAATTTGTTGTAGAATTGTAAATAGCTGAACAGTAGTCATTACGATCGGACGACGAAATTAGCGATAAACATTTTTTCAACTGGAATGTTTTTGACGTGACAACGTCTTAAATTAGGTTGCGGCTCGGAGTCACTCATGAAAAAGTGTAACGCCCGGTAACGTTACGATGCCCGTCCAGTGGGTCCGCCGCACGGGATCCGCACGGGATAAAGCAGATAACTGTGGGTCCGCCGCACGGGATAAAGCAGATAACTATGTTTATTCGTGAAAATGTGGAATGCTTAGATTCGTCATTTACAACAACTACAACAATAAAGGTAAATAATTGTACACTGATATTTCAGTATCGTAAACTATGATTGATTGATTAATTGTTAGATTGACACAAAAGTTGAGAAACTGAGTTTATAGGTTATGTCATACTATTGACAAATGTTGATAGTGTTAAGTAAATTATTAGTTTAAATCACTCTGCAATCAATCGTAATTCAGTCGATTGAGAAGAAACAGCGCGTATTGCTAGTCAAACATTTAAAATAACAAATTATAACCTCTTACCTGTCATAACAGTGCGACCAAACAAACGAACTAAACCGACCAATCACCACGCGCGGAGTTAGAATTTAACTGTGTTTAGCAAGAATTTCAAATTCCAATTTTAGTAAATGTTTTATTCAACTTTACCATTTACAATAACAAATTTTAATTAATTTCAAATTATGTACAATGTTTTAGTAAACAAAATATATTTCTATAGTTAAAATTTGTGTAATTCTTATTTTCATTCAATTCCTTGTTCCTATTGTGCAATTTAATAATATTCATATCAATAAATATTCTACCGAGAAAAAGACGTTGTCACGTAAAATCTTCGCCCGTAAAACCGACTTTATAGGCAACCATATTTTTTTTTTGTTATAACATTTCAAATAAAGTGAATGAATGTTTCATATAAATAGAAAGCTGATAAATCAACTATTCATATTTTTAGGAGTTTGAAATTAATTTATTCTATACAAATACAGTTATAAAGCTTAAACTTAACTACCTGACGACACGTTATGGTCGTGACATTTGGTATTTTAAAATATCATAATTAATATTTGTAATAGTTTTACTGTGAATTTAATCAAATACATTTGTAAATAGCCTGTACAATAATAATTCACTGTGCCAGTTCACTTTTTCACTAAAGTAGTAATATCCTGCAAGGACATCAAAATGATATCTGAAAACTTTTCACTCACTGAAAATGGCCAAGTAAGACAAACTAAATTAGAATGGACTACAAGAAGACAGACAGAACTCAAGTGCTGTCAAGTACCATGACGAGCTTCAGGTTCTGAACCTTTTGTTCAATAGAGCTCAACTTAATAACCGTATGAAAAGTAAAAGTGTTGTGCTGCCATCTTCATTTGAAAATAATTCAAGGAACGTGACTCTAAAATATAAAATTGTCATGGCATCATCCAAAAGATTGGGTAGCTAGATATTTATTTATTTGACAGTAACCTGTAGACCAAGCTAGCCAGAAAACTGGAAACGAATTCCTGGAAGATCATTTTAAAATTGTGTCTAGGGCGTTCAAAACGAAACTTATTAAAGTAAAAAAATAAACACATAACAATCACTTTTTTTGCTTGGTAATTGCCTACACGTATTAAAAGAATTTTTTAAGTGGTCTGACGTAATGGCATAAATTATAAAGCCTATTCCTGCTGAGGGGTTAAAGGCCCGAGAATCAGTTCACATTTTCTATATGTCCCAGGATAGCCCTTTCAACTTTTCTATTTTTCAGTTCCTCCCTTTGAAAATTTAGAGTCTGCTTACGAGAAAATACGCCAATGCTTATGATTTTACCATTTCCGATTTGAATATATTCATAGTTGGGAATAGATAACAACTCTTTTCTTAGTAACTCGTTGATAGTTGATAATTTAGTTGATAGTTAAGAAGTCTGTCAACTATCCGACTCCAAAACTTCGTTTTGGACGATAATTATGTTTTGAACCAGAGGGCAATAATATTGTTACCGTTAGTCAGCTGAGCTAACAGATGTTTCAAAATTTCGTCCATAGAATGGGCATTCAGCAACGCCCTTTGACCTCTAGTTACACATGACACAGGCGATATTCCTTGAGCTCGCATGGGATTGTGTTCAACACTCTCTTCAGAGTTAAAGAAATTATAGAGTTTACCTTTTACCCTTTCTAAGTATTGTAGCCTACTGAAGTTTGAGAATCGATCTTTGCTTTGTCTCTGCTTTGTTCACACTGTTCAAATATGCTGAGACGGTTTATCCTATATGACCTGTGTTGCGAAACACATATTCAATTAAAGAATAACAGGATTTCGACCATTTGCCGTCGTTAAATGTTACAAAAGGTATAACGCAACGTTTCAAGGATTGGAATCTATCCTATTCGTCAGGTCGGGTAGGTATTAATACATACCTACAAAAAAAAAGAACAGAAGGAAGAAAAGAAAGGAAAGAAAAGGGTTCAAACATACCCAAAAGATGCGTGAAGTCTAGTCCAGCCGTTGTCACTGCACAGAATGCAAATTTCGAGTACAATTCATGAGTACAAGAATCACAATCACACATCACACCAGCACAGGTAAAAGTGGGATACTAACAAGACAATTCCTTTCCTTTCCCTACTTTTGTTCTTTCTGTTCTTTATTGTTGTATGTATTAATACCTCCCTCCCCACCTGACCACCTAACGAAGAGGATAGATTACAATCCTCGAACCATTGAGGTATATACCTTTTTTAATAGATAACGATGGCAAATGGCCGAAATCCTGTTATCCTTTCAAACCTTCCATCGTCAGCAACAAACTTTAAACAAAGAACAAATTGAATATTCAATTTTTACAGTGTCCATATGTCCGTTGTGATATTCCCAAAATGTCTTGAAATTTACCATCTTGCCGATATAATGAATGTGCAATTTTAGTTACTAATTGATAAACGTAAACCTTTACGTACAGATTAGGACTACTTCTGCTACATGTTACAGAGAGTTTACAAAAACCTTTATTTCCAAAATTTACATAAATTTACAGAGTCAGGTGCTTGGAAGCACGTGTGACTTATTATTACAATATAATGCAATACATTAAAACAAAATATACATGCAGTTGGCAACTCAATGTTTTTTTCTTATTTTTATGTTTTCTTCCACCATGGTGCACAAATACTATACTCTTACTATCAGTCCATAACATATACTTAATGTTAATGCCACTTGTAGTAATTCAGTTCGCTTAAGTTAGATATTACAATTTACCTAAGTCATGGGAAAATTCTTCAAAAGTCAAACAACTCCCAAGGCATCAAGAGGAGTGACACTATCTCTGTCCGCCCGTAAATAACATCAACAGTAGCAGAATGGAATACTGTACTAGACACATTTATAGCCAAGAGCGCAGAGCCTCGAGTACCGAGTTATCTCAGCCAATCCTCCGTCTCTCTCTCTGTAAATAATTCCCAAATCCAGTAGGCTGGAAGTAAATATTCTACTTGCACAATAGTTGTTATTGATTTACAACTTTCTCTCCACTACGTATATATTTCAGGAAATAACTGTTAACCCTGCGGAACACCAAATTGATCCCCCTTACATATAATTTACTGTAGTAGTTTCGTCATGTTCTGAAACCTGAAATATTGTTTCTCTTCATATATTTAATGAATAAAACAGTACGGTACTAATATAACTGTGAACATTTGACTTTAAACGCTTACAACCAGTGTAATGTACAAATGTGCTGACAAAACTGGCCTTCACTTTCAAAAACAATTGAACGAAACTAACTTATCAACGTTTTACATATGCTCGATCACAATTAATGACCGCCTTAAGCCATGTTATCCAAACGACAGTTTCTGTGGTACTGGCCGTCCTCAAAACATCGACTTCTCGGGCCACGCTCCGTAAACACATTGGATTAAATTCGTTATTTCGGTCATATTAAATGTTTGTCCTTCTCAAACTTATTTCTTAAGTTTAGACGATAAAGTTTTCTACTTACACGTTACAATTTACATTACCTTTCAGTTGAATGAGTCTACTGAGATAAAGTTAAAGTAATACCTTAGTTATTATTAAGAAATAATCTTGAACTAAAGTTTAATTTATTTATGTAACTTCAAACTGGAAGTTTATACGTTACATGTAGGCTACATTATGTACACGTTAATACATTTTGCATTTACGTAAAAGTAATAAATTTGAAGTATTAAAGTGGTTATTAATACAAACATAATATTAAACAACGGAAAATCTATTTGAGCGCCTTCGCATAGGCCGCGAGGATAGATGACGCAACCCGCATGACACTAGACATGATGTTTCCAGTAAAGGTAGTAAGTAACATGATTATGTCCCATTAGATCTGTACTGCACGGTGAACGTGGAACCGAGTTCAATAACGGCAATGTTCTTGGGCATATCTGCAAGTAGAGCGTGAAATTAACAAAGAACATATTCAAAATTCAATGGTCAGCATGTCCGCATGCATGCTTTAGTGTGCGCTCAGGGAGACCAGATCAGAGTTCGGTAGACAAAGCGATATATTTGAGTACTTGTTTCAAGAATCGTTCAAATAATTGAGGTGGAGGGCTAACCATTTTTAGATTTTTTATGATCCACTTTATATATATTTTTTATATTCAAAATTCGATATACTATTTTGCGTTGTCCATAAATAAAATTTTGCTATTAGCTACATTACAAATAATTATTATTCTATACAAGAACATGCAGGATGAGCGGGCCTTAGCGTAAAAATAGTACCAAGATCAATTTAACTTAAATACAATTATTTGTATTATTCTAAAAGAGTGGTTATGTATTACAAAAAAGATTCCTAACTTTCCTAATTGAGGCCAACATAAACTAATATTAGGCTACATACAGTATATAAAGTCCAGTGTAATGAGTTTTTAACGGCTTCTTTAGGCATTTATTTAAAATTTAAAATAGTAGCTAATCGGAAGATAATGTTGTAGCATACTATTCGAAAGCTCATTCCTTGAAAATGTTTCGTGGCGTATATTGTATGTATATTACTTTACTTACCAGGCGAGCATGTTACCACTATAGTGTATACCACAGAGTCCTTACTTTTTACGATTTAATTATTTTGTATCTGTCAGATATGTGTTTAAATTAAACTAACATATTCGAAAGAACTAATACCTGTCAAAAGACTGTTTACATTAATTAAATTTGTATATGCGGCAACAGCCCTTGAGAGACCCGGGTTCGAGTCCCAGCGGAGCAAGTACTTTTTGTGGTCGAATCTTCATTGAAATTAAATCTGCCGCTCATACAGATTATATACATACACAAACTTTTACTCAACAGATCCCCAACATAGACCCAGAACGTTTTTAAATAAATTAAGTAACATAAACAAAGAACAACTTTGACATAAAAAAGAAGAATAAGATTTAACAATGCTTGCCGTTCAATTACACTAAAAACGTTCAAACTTTACTGATGACAAGAAATAAGACACCAAATTAAAGTAAAATTACATTCATGAATTTGTACGGGTGCGATTAAGTGAAAGAAAATAAGAGAAGTAAAAACAAATCAGTGTTAACGAATTATACATTATTGATTTAAATTTTACATACGAAAGTATAATTATTCATACCTAAAGGTTTACTCTCCTCTCAATATTAAAGACAAGTTTTAACTTGTTGAGGAGGACTGTTCAAGTTTGTCGACTATCTAAAGGGTTACGGAGTTTTACAACCTCCAGTTCTTTGTCGGAAGGGTGGTTGGTCGAAGACCCCAATTGGCACTCCGCCCAACCCCATAAAATTGGGGGAAAAAATTCTTTACTTTTTTCGATTTAGACACGTAGTCCAGTTTCTAACATTCCTTCCTATTCTTTCGTGATATTGGCTTCCGTCTACGTTGTTTTAGCCTACATTCATTTTAAGTAATATTGCCGGAATATAAAATAGCATTTAAATCAAGATAAACGAATATTTTATCCCTTCCAACAGTTTTGTATTCCCCCTAATGTTGATAACCAATATTTTACGAGTACATTACCTATTTTTAACAGTAAACACGTTCAATCAATGAAATTCCAAGTAATTTATCTGTCGATCGTCTAATGTGTTTGTTATTTCAGTATGGTTTAATATTGAGATATACGAGTATGCACTTAATATACATACTGCAACTATTTACCAGCTTCCCTAGCTAGACACATTATCAGGTTTACAGACAATTATCAGTTTAGATTAAACAAAAGCAACTTGGGTGTGATTTTTTTCAAGACTTTTTGAAACAATACATGGCCGCTTTTTAAGGTTGGAAAGTTACTAAAATGTGTTTAAACAGCTTCCTGACTTAAGCAGAACAACCAACAGCGTGCTTTTATCGATGTAATAACACTTTACAAACAAAGTGAAGGCGTCCTTATCGATACGATGACGATGACGAGGACTGGGACATCGATGGCCGTGGTGACGTGAAGTCAACAATGAAGTGGACAACAATGGTAGGTAGCGGGGTGGGGGTGGGTGGGGGAGGGGCGTAAGGGAGCGCGCGTGCTCACGGCACTGAAGTTTCACTCAGTGTGCCATGCTGGTGCTAACGCCGCGGTAAGGTGAGGTATGGCGGTGGCAGGCGGAGTAGTCGTTCTCCTCACTCTGGTCTACTGTGTACAAGCTAACTGGTGGTGAGTACCTATAACATTTCTCCCTATTGTTTCCAGAGGTTTCTAGTTTTGGAGTGCCTAGAAAAAAACGAGTTTGACAGATTTTGTGATAATTCTTTTTTCACATTTGCTGTTTTAAAATTTTAATAATGTTATGGTTATTGAAGGACGGGACCTTAAGTTTGAATTCATAGCTCCTCTAAATACTCGAAGTTGTTAATTTATACGTAAAAGTAGATTTATTGTGTTAATAATAACTGGTAGTGAGTACCCTGGCGCTTTCAATGTAACACTGTCAACAATTCTACCCATTGTTTTCACAGGTTTATAGTTTTGGAGTGCCTAGAAAAAAAGACGAGTTTGACATATTTTGTGATAATGCTTTTTTCACATTTGCTGTTTTAAAATTTTAATAATGTTGTGATTGTAGCGAAAAATATTTTGTAGGCCAGCACCTTAAGTTTGAATTGATAGTCACTCTAAATTCTTGAAGTTTTGTAAATTTATATGTAAAATTAGATTTAGTTTTAGAATAGAACTATCCTGAAAGACAAGTTAAACATTTTTAATCCTGTCGTTATAATAACTGATTATTGTGTTAATGTTAACTGGTGGTGAGTACCCTGGCGCTTTCAATGTAACACTGTCAACAATATTCTCTCCATTGTTTTCAAAGGTTTCAAGTTTTGGAGTGGCTAGACAAAGACGAGTTTGACAGATTTTGTGATAATGTTTTTTTCCACATTTACTGTTTTAAAATTTTAATAATGTTTTAATGCAGAGTAGTAACCAAGTTTTTTTTTAATATTGTATCGAAATATATTTTGAAGTGCGGTAATTTTAGTTTGAATTCATAGGTTAGTGTTCCTCTCCATACTTGTAGTTTTGTTAATTTATATGTATCATACAACTCTGTTAGTTTTTAACGCGACGAATGTACACGTAATTTAACGTACAGTTCGTATCCCCCTGAAGCAGTGGTGGATTTATATTTTTTGTTGTTCCACATTTGCTGTTATAAAATTTTAATTTTAGTAAAGTTTTAATGCAGAATAGTAACCAAATTTTTAAGGTTGTAGCGAAAAATATTTTAAAGGACGGTACTTTAAGGTTGGATTCATAGTCCCTCTACATACTTGAAGTTTTGTAAATTTATATGTAACACAACTCAATTAATATTTAACGTGACGAATGTACGCTTGATTTAACGCGTTTTATATTTTTTAGTGGGAACTAAAAAATATAAAAATTATAAAAAAATATAAAAATTATAAAAAATTGTTTCGAATGACAACGAAGTTTAGCGTTAACAGTGATATTATTACTTCACCAACAACGTCTTTCGACGGGTACAGCTTACCCGTATACGCCCAGCTAAAACCAATATATTTTGTTATGTTGCCACCACTTGTAATGTAGGGCCTATTTATTTCATAAGAATCGTTACCGTAAATGTTTAATGTTTAAAATAACAGCATGGTTTCTGATATCCGTCCCATAAACTGGTAGGAGAAGAGGAAAGAAAAACTGTGTAGATAAAGTTAACTTTCTTCGTGTTCATAGCGATTTATGTTTCATAAATATTAATCATATTAATTATGTCTCAAACTATTTTCCACTAGATTTCATTTAAAAGTGTTTAGTTGTAGGCTATATGTCTAAATTTTAAGGGTTACCAACAACATTTACTATTATCGAATTCTATAAGTCCCAATTGCTGCTGGAGGGAAAAAAAATTAGGAGTGAATAGCCTACAGGACATATTTCACTACAATTTTGTTAATAATGTTATGTCTCCTTGAGCATTTGGTACAATAACACAAACCTATCGAAATAACGTAGGCTAGAATTAAAAGTTACAGGCCCGAGTGACACATAAAAATATATTAGTCTTAAAATAGAACTGTCCAAAAAAATAAGTTAATCATTTGTTTTAATCCTGTCGTTTTAATTACCGATTATTGTGTTAGTAGCCTAATATTTTAAATGTTTCTTAAATATTTTGTATTTAAATTGAAAAAATTCAAAAATTGAACTGATTAAAGCAAATGATTTGTCAGGTAAATCATTATTCGCAGAATAAATTTATGCTTTTACCGAAAATAAATCTCTTTGTACGAACATAGTGAACGTAACAAAACATAAAACCTTCTCTAGACAGGAAATTGTATATTTAAATACATTCTAGTTTAAAAACGTGTCTTTATTTCCCACGTTCAAGCCAGTATATAATATTACAAAATACTACAAACAATATATATATATATATATATATATATATATATATATATATATATATATACACATGATATGAAATTGTAGGATAGCGTATACTACGTATGTATGCATGCAACATATTCGTAGCAGAAATTATATTATAGTTTAACAAAAGACAATATTTACAATTAATGATAATGGGAGAATAATTACGACCATATTTAAATAGATCCATACAAATTTAATAAAAATCCTAATTGTGTCAAGATACAAATACTAAATAAATAACCAGTAACAACGTAGAAGCAGAAAAGGAAGGAATAACAAAGTTATAAATAAAGACTGTAGGCTACTATAAATAATAAATCATTTTGGCTTAACAAGGTTTTATACATTAAAGATGATACAACAAAAAAATAAAAAAGAGCTAGAAATAACAATAAAAATAGTGTATAAAACAAACAACCTAACGTATGAAAGATGGCAGTGGTTATCTACAATGAAATGTGGAAGAACCTGTTTTTGAAAACGATACACGGCACATTGTTTAACAATATATTTTTAGGAAGTTTTCAAACAATTGTACAAAAACACATTGAACTTGAACAGTTACCATACATGTAGATACGTGTTGAGGGGGGGGGGGGGTTGGCCTGCACAGAAAACTAACAGCACAGAAGTCTACCGAGAACATCCACTGCGCCATCTACCGACCGATGTGGCGCAAGAACAATCTACTACAAACAGTGCACCCTCTACTGAATTCTGTGTAGCGGTTCCAGTAGTAAACTCGGGGTAAAAAATATTTCTTAGATCAATTCATTTATTGGCCCACCAATTGCGACATCATAGGATCGTTTGTAAACGAATTGGTTCATATAAAGTCAATCAATATAAGTATGTTTATTATACTTAAGTTTGTTTTATTTAAATGATTTGATTATAAGATAAATACTTTTAGAAGTACAATATATTTGAATATTAGGAATTCAGATGTTTTCTTAAAAAATATTGAATACATGAAGATTTTTGGACCACTGGAAATATTTTCATTTAATACCACTAGTGAATTACAGCGCATTTTCTAATATTACTTTAATTTCGCGAGGCCTTACAGATCGAGGATTCCATCTACAGGCAACTTCACAAATATATAAATAATGAAATTTTACAAAAATAACCTATTTTAATGCATTTAGAAAAATGTTAGCCAGTATAAAATATTTAAATCTAATTACACTTTAATTTCTTATGAACTGTGATGAGAGTAGAATTTTCAATAGGTGCGTCTTCGTTATTACCTAATACGTTTTTTATTTAAAGTGTCTCCCAGGCATTCAAGTGTGTTTTGTTTGTAACTTCTTTTAATAATAGTAAATTTTAAAAATTAATATTCAATTCAGTGTTTCGCAATAGCAGATTTTTCAGTTCGTCCATATTTTTAATGTGAACAGTGTTCTCTGAATCGTCTTTTGATGTTCCTTTTTGTTGGGCAATGTACAATTTCTTACAGTCGTTGCAATGAATTATTAAAATAAGCTACAAATACCAAAAACAACTTCACTGGCGCCCACACAGTGAGCGAAACCGCGTTAAAACGTATACAACAAAATACACATTAAAGAAATGCAACACAATTCTTTGAGCGGTAGGCGTTGTCCTGTGAAGCGTGACCCAAGCATAGGCCTATTATTGTTGTACGCTCTCAGCTATCAGCTGTGTTCTTATACATTGACCAGCTTTCTTATATTCTTGTAGAATATACGCAATATTCTTAGCATAAGCTCGGATACGATACTAAGAGCAAAGCTAACTTGTAAATGTGCAAAGCTATATTAAAACCACCACTCCGCTTCTTCAATATGTCATGTCCTTGTTAAACTCATTTTCTCAATATTTTATGTAGATAACATATTTTGAGAAGACTATTTAAATACATTCGAAAATGTTATGGGGTGATGTGTACTAACCTTGTTTTTATACTACTGGATATTAAAGATACAACATATTAGAAAAGGTGTGGACCATATAACTTCCTCATATAGTACCTATAGTACTCATGTATATCAGCTATGAGGTCAATATTACTCGAACAAGCTCGCATACCGCACGCTGAACCTAAGTACTGTAACTAATACAAATGTATCTGTTATATAAGATTGTATTTTTTTTATTGTACCTAGTTCTTAAAACAAAGATTTATGAATTGTATAGTTTGATTGAATGCTAAAGTCATAAGTAGGATTACAGCCTTGTCGGAGGATTCCGTTATCTTTCCAGGACAGTTACTTACCATGCCTACCTCCCCTCTCCCCTTCAACTAAATACACCGCTGATTGGCTTTTTAGTTTTACTACATGTAACAAAAAACTATGTTCCATAGAGTATCTAGTTTTTTTTTAAGTAGCAACAGTACACAAAGTGTCAATAAAATACTATATCAAATTTTATCAGATCCTAATAAATAAGAATCGTCATACAATCTACTAGCCTACAATAGCTAAATTGTTCGCCCGTCTGTATTTTTCATAGGAAAAGTCAAATAGTTCATGGTGCCATATATTATATGTTTGGCGCGAATACTACCCTAAAATATAACTTAAGTGGCTACGAAAAAAACCTTAGATTAAAACTTGATATAGTTTTAAATGTCAAATTTGGCAAAATAAGGAGTTGCTACAATTTTTAAGAAAAGCTGGGCCAGTTCTTGGAAATAGAATACGTTTAGTAAGTTATTTGTTATGGATTATAATTTTTTATATTGAGTGCTCTGAGAAAATTCAGTTGTACTGGATAAACCATACTACAACGCAAATCCGCATACATTTCATTGCTTGAGAAAAATTAATATTTATTAACGCTGTTATATACATGATTCAATCATAAAAAAATTGAGATATTAAAACATGTTTATGTATATTTCTTTTTAAGTTTCAATCAGTGTTCGTTTTAGATCGGGTTTCACGATAGTTGACATTTAAATTTAAAAGTTACCACCGATTTAAAGCAAAAATATATATGTTTTTTTATATAATAGTACGATAATGGCATAAATATCCATACAAACTGCTGAAAAAATATTAGTTTTAGAGTCGTGATTCTTTAAAGAACACACAGACTGACGAAAAAAATAAGGAAAGAAGATCATACATTATCTTATTATCACTATACAAATAAAAAATGAATGTGTTTCAGGCACCAGAATAATGTATTTTCATTTTGTTAAATAATTATAGATGATCTTAAATTTATAGCGCTAAATGTTAGCTGCCGATAAAAGTGAATTTTGGAGCCTTCGGAAACACTGAGGCCTTTTTACATTAACCAGCCCAAAATGTCTTTTTGGGTACTTTTCTTTGAAGAATATATAATAAAAGTTTTGGGCCAAACTTACAAATCTCTAGCTCTTCAAGAAGTGCTTCATAAATCTTATCAGTCAGTTGTATCGAAATAAAGTAACAATATGTACTATGTACAACAGTGATAATGCAGGTATATTCTGATATCATGCCCCCCCCCCCGAAAATAAATTCTGAGTACGCCCCTGATTTCTATTAGCAGCGGGTGAATTACAATGTCCAGCTGTACAATTCAGTGCAGTGACAATAATATATGTTGGCTAGGTTGAGTTGTACTTGGTGAGTTGTCACAATTTAATTCGTTTCGCGGATTCAAATTTGTCACATTGAGCGCATAAATAACGCGGAAAGGCGCTGATGTGGCATTAACACGCGCTGTAATATTAGATACACTCGTGGTTGTACAGAGAAGTAGCGTGTGTGGTGAGTAGTGCCTGTGCGATTATTCATTTGGAACGAGTTAGACATATTTTGTCAGATTTTTCTCTTTCGGACTGAAATAAATCTTGAAATAGCTTGCATTACAAACACATTCCACAAAATACAACGAAAATTTTGTTTTATATTATATTTTTATAGTTTGTAATATACCGTAGGTTTACAATACAAGCACCGATAAGTTTATGTATTGATGTAAAATGTCTTGTCGATCTACACTCATTACTTTTGTAGATCACGTGTATTGGAAATAGATTTATAGACAAGCTAGACACATCCTGCATGATTTTCCGGACATTTGCCATCGTTCAGTGAAACAAAAAAATCAGTAACACTACGTTTAACACAACGTTACTGATTATAATGTCCGGAAAAATTCCTGTTTCCTTCACCTTCCATCGTAAAAAAAAGAAAAATAAACTTCAAACATAGAACATCATGCATGATTAATTCATTGAAAGTTCTATATTATTCTTAATTTTATTCAAATCCATTATTGTTGGGTGGTATAACATGTGTTCGAGTTCAATTTTACCGATCCTTCTGTTTTTATAAATTACGCGCTGAAAACTAGTTAACTGAACCGTTTATTTATGAAATAACGGAACCTGTTATGTACTGAGTTTCCCAGATATGGCCTTCAAAAAAGGATAGAGATAGCACGTATGATAGCCTACACTTGGATATAGTCCAACTGATTAGGACCCGTCTGTAATAAACCTAATAAAAATAACATAAATAATTAAATCGCTATGCTGACTTTCAATAAGATAACGGAATTGACCTTTTTGATAGTACGCTTGCAAATAGAACATGTTTAAAGCTTTCGGCATATAACAGGATTTTTCCTGCCACACTATCCATATTAATGTTAAGATGCAGTCAAAGTATTAGGAGATACGTTTTAAATACGGTAAAATTAATGTACTGAAATGTACAAAAATACCCCTGTTTTGAAATCACGACAGCAAAATATATTTCTCCTTTTTTTACAAGACCCAACAAGGATCTTTTCAATGATTTGAAATATATCTCCAATTCTACTAGCAAATCATCTTTTATGACATAGTTTGGGTATGGGGTTGCAAGTTAATTTGTTGACTCAATATTAATTAGCCTCAATCGAATACATTTGAAGCAAAATCGTTGGCCCTACATTAATCACAGCTGTGTCTACTAACTGTGTCAAATAGAATGTCACGTGAGATTAATTTTTTTTTTCAAATTTAAGCCTCAGCGTCAGCTATGCCGGCTTCGAAGTACACTGGTTTTTATTAAAAGTACAAAGTATTGATGATGATTGGATGAGGTATGATTGGACCTCCCCGGGATTTGAACCCGTGATCTCTCGGTTAGAGAACCGAGACTATAACCATTAGTCTACGGAGGAGGACATTTAATTTGTTAATTTAAATCAGACTTAATTTTTCCTAGCATACACTTAAACAGCTGCTAAAGGACTGCAAAAATATTTAATTAATGTAAAATCAAAGTTCTCCACTTCATTATTGTACTAATAGTCTATTAGTGATATGTAAGTTCATGATACTCGTGTGGCCTTGAAAATTGTCTTAGGGTTTTCGGGGACCTTTGAGGGGCCAAAGGTCATTGTGAGCCTAGGGCATTCTTACAGAGCCCTCCGCCCTTCTCGGAGACCCTAAAAAACAGTGCCGAAATTTTCAGTATCGCGTTATTAAAAGTTTAAAAACTTAGTTTCAATGTTTTATGTATTAAAATTACTACAAACATTTGTATTTCATATGCTTGTAAATGGAGCATAATTATATTTTTCAATAACCGAAGTGCATGTCGGTCTAATTCAGTCGGACTCATGTTTACACGGAGGTGGAAGGCGGTTTCTGGAATGTTCGGCAGCGCAGCAGTATTCTGATCTATTAATTACGGCTATTAGCTCCAAGCCAATATTTAGTCGACTCTATTTCACCCGAGTGTCTGCGCTACTGTGATTAGGCAATTAGTAAATCGATCGGCACAAACAGAAACTGATAATTCATGGCTTCGGGTCCATTAGCATCACTTTCTTTTGTTTTTTCTCGTTTTTAATTGTTTAAATACAGTACGGCATTATTGTCAACCAACCGGTATTTACCTACTTGTAAATACAATTCCGAAGAGTGATAAATGTTATGCAACATTAGCTATGCGGAGGTGTATATTTTATATCGAGCTTCTATATAATATATATTGCATATATTAGACTCTTAAACGTTGCGAAATAACTGTTTATGTAAATCACAAAACACGCACATATCGGACAAAACCTATGATAAGATTTCATGTAAATAATAAAGAATCATACAGTTATAATCCCGACATATTGTGATAATTTTTGCATTTAAAACTATTTTTGCATATAAACTACAAATATAAAGTAAAACAATTAAGTTTATTCAAGAAAAAAATTAATAAGTGAAAATTTCACATACAATGTCGAAATATAATCAAAATATTTTACAAAAACTATACGTTTATTTGAGAAAGAATGATTTACAAAACATCAACATATATTTTAAAAAGCGATAAAAATTGAATTTTAAGTGAGAACCACAACTCAGGTTTCATAACGTATGAGAAAATTTAAATTTATCTTACGTTGTACTTAACAGGGAAAGTTCATCCCTAATATTCGAATGCAAATTAAAATAGCTTCGTTAAGGTTGCATGCAGTATTTCAATATATATATATATATATATATATATATATATATATATATATATATATATATATATATAATGCACATTTTATTTTCTAGATGTCCTGCGGACTGATATAGATAGACATATACGTTCATACAGAATAGATACGTTTACATCCCCCGGCAGATAAATGAGAAATTAAGTTACTTTACTGAATGTTAGGTATCAGTTATACTCGGCAAGATTCCAAGGTTTGACACCCACCATCATAGAACTCAATTTTGTGGCAAGATATCTCGAGGAAGATCGCTTCTTTACACTTTTAATTTTGCACGCAACTTCATTTTGACATACACAACAATGAGTTCTATGGTGTTGCATTCCAACCAAAGCATTTGGCTGAGCGTGTGTGAAACTTATCACTCTGTAGGCTGACAAAATTTCTCCTTTGCCAGGAATGTTAAAATGTATTAGCCGTATGATTATCTGTCGTTCTACCTTTCAGCAATGAAATTATGAAATTATCTATGGACTTGAAATTTTGCCTGCTACGCGACGCATGATGTGGAGGACTCATACCCTATTGTATACGTTTCTGTGCGTTAGCGCGTGTGCTTACACATATAAATGAAGAATATAGGCTTGGTGGTATCATTCAACACAAAATTACGAATAGACTAGTATTAAATCAATAGGCTACCACAATTCAGTAATTATTTATTAGTTATTCATAGGTTTAGTAGTGTGGACCGGTTTAAGTTTTTGTATTGTCCTACACCAGATATGTTTCTTTACATCCGGAAGCTGCCAGTAGGAATGTCACTGAAGCGCCTAAGCGCCAGGCGGCGACTGCACGATTGTTGTAATTGTGCGCCCGGAGTCAAGAAAAGAACAGAAACTGTTTATGAAGAAGATTGTTTATAAACATGTTCATATCTGCCCTAACAGTCCAAGAAGTGCCTGGCCAAGTGCCAAGTCGGTTGGACCAGCAATCAAAATAGAAAATAATTGAGTCTGTTTAAGATTCCGGGAAGAGCACGATCAAGATTGAACATGCCTCGGGTGACTCTTAGGAGATATCTTGATATTACGGTGATATTCTCGTATTCGTGTAACTTTTTCTTTTTCGTGATAACAGCGATCTGCACCCTACTTTAACTACATTAACTTGTTTTACGTACACATTCACGTTTTCCCCTTACCATACTAACTTACTCTTTGTTGAAAACTATTAAACAATCCTAGAAATTTATGTAAAGCAGCCAAAGTTGTCCAAAGTCACAGTTATTTTTACGTTTACTGCAGAACTTAGTTTACAAACCATATTTGAAATGTATAATACAGATTGTGAACAATATTATGAACAATTATGCACAATAAATTTAGCTGAAATATTTTCACACAAAATTTGCACATTGTGTTAATATAATGTATCATTCACTCCACCCAGAATAAAGACATTTCGTTAAAACAATTCCTGGGAAAATCGTTATCAAACTCTGTTAATCCTCAAGAAACGCACAAAAATAATCAGTCTCATATATTTTCATCAATGTATAAAAAGTTAGAATAATAAATTAAATCGGCTATTACCTTCTTCATAAAACATCACAATTTTGAACTCGTTCATTGACTTTCCAATTTCTTGACAAATGTTATTTGAATTTTTATAATGGTTTAAATAAATATCTACCGATATAACACTTTTCATTTCTAAACACTATACTTCTAGTACAAAACGGAAAAAAAATCAAAACAAGAACAGAGCCATTCGTAAAAAACTGCGTTTTTAGTTTATAACTGACAGCTGATCTACATGGAAATAAAACAAGTTGCTACACGGTTCTGATTAAACATTCCATGTAAAGTGTAATATACGGCTGAAGTGGGTAAACAAATATTCAGATAAACAAATAATTTTAATACAACAAAAATTAATGTTTCGTTACGTTTTATATTTGTGAACGTCCATATAAGGACGCAAGAAAATTATAAAAATATTTTTGACAACCGTATATACGTACGTTGGAAACGAAAAGGTTAACTGGAAGAAAAAGCGAAGCAAAATTCTAAAAATAATTTCTATATGTGTATGTAATTGGTCATATAAACAATTGGCTGAACATTTTTAATTTCGAACTCTAGTTATTTTATAAGATGTTGCACTGGGTTTATTCATTCTAACGTTAAATAGTAGAAAGTGCTAATCATTTTGTAACAAAACTACTGTTGTTAAATGGTTCAATTTTGTTGGTGGTGTGAAAATCTTCACAGAAATTCAGTTCAGCAAATAATGGAATCTTGGCGTGTAGTTTTATCAAGTAGCAACAACCCCTCATCACATTAAATTTTATGAAGCGAATTTACTTGGTTCGAAGTTTCAAAACCGAACAGTTCCACAAGATCTACGCAGCGGAGCCCGTGAAATAAAGTCCACCGGTAAATATTTTTATGGGGTTTCCCCCTTCTCCTCGTATGTCAAGGGGAGTCTGCCCCTTGCCGTCCGGCCAATTTGCTTCAAATACCCCGTCCTGTCACAATATGGGTGCCCACTCTCCTTCATAAATAAGGATGAACGGTTTTCTTTTCTGCTTTTTGTAGTCTTGAGAAATTGTCCAAACAACAAAGTTCCAAATTGTAGATCACTTGCCTAATACGTATTTGGACCTTATCAATCTCAATTTGTTCAATCCGATTAAGTAATTTCAAGATTAAATTTTGTAATTAGTAAATGAATACAAAAACACAACTCTCTGTAAGAAAAGGGTACATATTTTGTTAAAAGAAAGAGAGGCGTTCAACGAAGAAACTTTCAGCCAGTCATTATTATCGTGCTGTAAAAATAAGGTTCTGTCAAGCACAGGTTCTGACGTCTGAGATCCTTTCATGCGGAAAGCGATGGAAGGATTGAGCTGAAAATAGTCATTGTCTGATTATTCAAGGAGGCTGTCAGGGCGGCCATATTACTTTTAGTTTCATAAGGACCAAGAATGTAGCCAGGAAAACATTTGGGAGGTCCGGACAACTGATATTTTCCCGTAGTGGTCAGAGAGTAAGGCCCCATTTTGTTCTTTAAACAGTTTTTTACTCGTTTCTTTATCGAGAACGATCTTTCAGCAGTACATGTCAGTAATACTGAATTATTAAAATAATAATAATAGTTTACTAAAAAAGTAATTGCAAATTTAGGGAGGGTCCCGACCATTTGGACCCTTTCGCTGGCTACGTCCTTGATAAGAACGATTTAACATAATTCTTATGGGGTAACACTCGAGATCGTTTAATTATAATTTAAAAGGGTATTATATCTATTTATGCTCTTTTTGAAGATGGCAGCCGTATATCCGGAAACACTGCTGTGTCACCGGATGCTGGAATTACAATGTATTGTGGTGAATGACTGTTGTGGTCTATTTCCATTTTGATCTTCTAATAATAGCCTCATTTTTATGAATTAAAATTATAACGTTATTTATTTTTATGTCAGATTTTACATGCAATTCATATGTTTCATAAGTTACTCATGTTATAGAGCCCATTACCATAACGTTTTAAGTAACATTAGATGCGATATCTTCTCGTTGGACAAAGTAAAGTAAAGTAAACATAACTTATTTTACCAGGCGAAGTTAGAACTAAGAAGCCCTCTCTAACACTTAACCTGAGGACCAACGGCTTAAAGGTGATTTTCTTAACCTGAGGACCAACGGCTTAAAGGTGATTTTCGAACCACCACCAACGGCCGGGCAGGCGGGCTGCTTGCGGGGACAGGATCGCTCAGTGATCACATATCCAAGCAGCAGCCACGCTCGACGTTGCTTGATCCGGTTATCTTGCGATAACCGTTGTGCCCGCTGCATTACACCATCGGCAAAGCTGTCTGTATTCGAGAAGTTACGGGATGGATTCTCTTTGAAATTAATACCACCAATTAATACGTAAATGCGTTTGAACAGTGTTTCCTTAAATGTGTTTAGTATAGTTAATTAATTCCAACAAAAAGTACACATATTCTGTTCATGGGATTTGCACTATTTAAAGTAAAATGAGCTTTTCGTACTTTTATATCAAATGCGTACTGTACTTATTTTTACAAATGGAGAACGTTATATACAGGTAGAACGACAGCTACGATACGCTGCAGATAAACCTGGGGAAGATACATTTTCCACGCACGGGTGTGTTCTTGGACTCTGGAGCCGCCCCTTTGAA
The DNA here is from genome assembly GCF_021130785.1 of Homalodisca vitripennis. Taxonomy (NCBI): domain Eukaryota; kingdom Metazoa; phylum Arthropoda; class Insecta; order Hemiptera; family Cicadellidae; genus Homalodisca; species Homalodisca vitripennis. The sequence continues at coordinate 225,472,572 of NC_060208.1, forward strand.
GATTTGCCGACGTGTTGCCACTTTCACCTGGTGAGGCGACACTTCTCGGCGTGTCCACACGCGGTGCCCGCCACAATGACGGGGCCACACCGTGCAAACCGCGAGCCTAATCGCGCAATAGCGGTGCGCGAACAGCCGCCCCGGCCCATTCATGTGCGGCCTGTCCGGTGTCTGGGCCTGCGTTTGCTGTTACTACTTACTGTTTGTCCTCCTGAACAGCTGTGCCCGCTAAGGGTGTCGAGATCACAAGTAGATGAAATTTAACAAAACCGATTCCTGTCTTTAAGAAGGGAGATAGAACCTCAGTTAACCAATATCGCCCCCCCATCTCAATTCTTCACCACGTTGAGCAAAGTATTTGAAATCGATTAATTCACAATAGAATGATAATTTTCTTAATACGAAAATTCCTTACTATCTCCTTCACAATTCGGGTTTCTTAAAGATAAATCAACCACTCACGCCGATAAATGATTTCCTTAATACGCGCCTTCTCTTCTGTTTGACTCTGGCAGTGAGACTGCGGGGGCATTTTTTTGTTTTATGATCTTTCCCGTGCCTTTGACACCGTCAATCACCAACGTCCTCCTGGACAAGATGGAAATGGTGCGGTGTTAGAGGCATCCCTCTAGAGTGGTTTCGTTCCTATCTTTCTGGTCGCTCTCAGTTTGTTGAGATCACCAACAAAGGGGGTAGGGGTAGGTCTGCTCTCTTACCGGTCAAGGTTGGTGTGCCGCAAGGATCAATTCTTGCCCTCTTTTATTTAATATATACGTGAATGACCTTAAACTCATCTGTGAGGGGCCACTTGGTGCAATATGCGGACGACACCAGCTAGTACTTATTCAGGCTAGACACAGCTCAATCTCTTTACCACCGAGCTTGCTTTTTCACTCAAGAGTCTTAGTTCTTGGTTTTCTGCTAACTATTTATTTCTCAATCCTGAAAAAACCTCAGCTATAGTCCCACTTTAGACCCCACAAGAATGAGAGGGCTGTGCGTTAGGTTACTCTCCTTGACAATATACTATCGAGCATTCTTCAACGGTCTGCTCTCCTGGGATTCCAACATTGATTCCAGATTTGATTGGTCAAATCACATCAGTCCATGTCTGTCAAAGACTTGGTGCCAGCATTTACTCTTTAAGGTACCTAACAAGTTTCTGTGTCTAGAGGATACCGTTAGGCTGGTGTACTTTGGTTACTTTTGTGCCCATTTTAACATATGGATTGATTTTCTGGGGGGACGGCTTCAGGTAGGTTTGATCTGTAGGGTTTTCAAACTGCAGAAGAAGGCTGTTCGAGACTGATGTTTGAGGTCTGGGTCATCGTGAGAGCTGTCGGGAGGTTTTCCCTAGGAAACGCCCTAATGACATTGCCATCACTTTATATATATTCGGTTGCCACATTTACATTTAAGAACCTTCAAATCCTTCCCATCATTTAACCACGTGTATTCTACATAGAAACAGAGATGCTCTAAATCCATTTCCGCAACACCATAATAACACATTTAAAAAATCAATGTCATAAAATGGGCCCTAAAAATCTTTAATGCTTTGCCTTCTAGTATCACAGCATGCGAAGACTGAGACGTCTTTTAAAAACAACTTAAAAAATACCTAAATCAGACAAGCATTCCAACTACTCCATTAACGAACTGGTGAGCGGTGCGTCCAGCCTAGTGGACGATAATAAATATAGATTGTTTGTAGTTTAAGTTGTACTATTTTTATATTTTAAAACTGATTTTAACTAAACTGATATTTAAATGTGTGATTTTGTTCTGTCTAGTATTAATCGGTTCTATAATATAATTCTGACAATGTTCCATTCATGTATCATGTCAATGAACAGTAAAGAAATTTGATTTGATTTGATTTGAGTGTTGTATTGCGATTCACCAGATTTTAAGGCAGCTAAATTGTACCTAACTAAATTTCGCCCATAAGAACACATAAATCTAACAACGATTAATAAGCTCTTCGCCCATAAGAACAATAACCTATAACACGTTTAAAGCTTTTCGCCCACAAGAGCAATTAACTTATAAACACGTTTAAGCTCTGTCATTCGCCCATAGGAACAATAATCTATAAAAAGGTTTAAAGCTCTTCTCCCCTAAGAACAATAACACCTATAACACGTTTAAGCTCTTCGCCCATAAGAAACAATAACTTATAACACGTTTAAGCTCTTCGCCCATAGGAACAATAATCTATAAAAGGTTTAAGCTCTTCTCTTCTCCCATAAGAACAATAACCTACATAACACGATTAAGCTCTTTCGCCCATAAGAACAATAACCTACATAACACGATTAAGCTCTTCGCCCATAAGAACAATAACTTTATAACACATTTAAGCTCTTCGCCCATAGGAAACAATAATCTATAACACGTTTAATGCTCTTCGCCCATAAGAACAATAACTTATAACACGTTTAAGCTCTTCTCCCCATAAGAAACAATAACCTACATAAACACAGAATTAAAGCTCTTCGCCCATAAGAACAATAACCTATAAACAGGACGTTTAAGCTCTTCGCCCATAGGAACAATAATCTATAACACGTTAAGCTCTTCGCCCCATATGAACAATAACCTAACATAACACGATTAAGCTCTTCGCCCATAAGAACAATAACCTATAACACGTTTAAGCTCTTCGCCTAATCATAGGAACAATAACCTACATAACACGATTAAGCTCTCTCCCATAAGAACAATAACCTACATAACACGATTAACCTCTTCGCCCATAAGAACAATAACCTATAACACGTTTAAGCTCTTCGCCCATAGGAACAATTAATCTATAACAACGTTTAAAGCTCTTCGCCCATAAGAAACAATAACCTACAAAACACGATTAAGCTCTTCGCCCATAAGAACAATAACCTATAAACACGTTTAAGCTCTTCGCCCATTAGGAACAATAACGTATAACAACGTTTAAGCTCTTCTCCCATAAGAACATAACCTACATAACACGATTAAGCTCTTCGCCCATAAGAACAATAACCTATAACACGTTTAAGCTCTTCGCCCATAAAGAACAATAACCTACATAACACGATTAAGCTCTTCGCCCATAAGGGAACAATAACCTATAACACGTTTAAGCTCTTCGCCCATAGGAACAATAATCTATAACAAACACGATTAAGCTCTTCGCCCATAAGAACAATAACCCCCCCCTATAACACGTTTAAGCTCTTCGCCCATATGGAACAATAAATCTAATAACACGATTAAGCTCCTTCGCCCATAAAGAACAATAACCTATAACACTGTTATAAGCAAGTTCGCCCTCATTCGCGCCCCGGACATTCGTCGTCGGGGGCCTTCGCGCTTCATAGGGAACAATTAATCTATAATCGCGGTCGGGTCGGGGGCATTAAGCGGGGTCGCTTTCGCGGGTCGGGGCCCATAAGAACAATAACCTATAACACGTTTTAAGCTCTTCGCCCATAGGAAAAAGAACAATAATCTATAACACGATTAGCTCTTCGCCCATAAGAACAATAACTTATAACACGTTTAAGCGCTCTTCGCCCATCAGGAACAATAATCTATAACACGTTTTTAAGCTCTTCGCCCATAGGAACAATAATCTATAAACACGTTTAAGCTCTTCTCCATAAGAACAATAACCTAAATTAACCAATACACGATTAAGCTCTTCCACCCCATAAGATCAATAACCTACATAACACGAATAAATAAGCTATACCTATAACACGTTTAAGCTCTTCGCCCATAAGAAAAATAACCTATAACACGTTTAAGCTCTTCGCCCATAAAGAACAATAACGTACATGTTGACGGAAACCCTAACACAGGTAATACGTATGGGGTTCCTACTTCATTTCGTTTTTGTAGTTTTTGCTTTGATGTTATATTATAATTTTGGTATAATTTGTAAAAAGGTTGTATATTTTCGTAAAACTGTATATAATTTTGGCGAAATAAAGATACTTTTGAATTGAATTGAATAACCTATAACACGTTTAAGTTCTTCGCCCATAAGTACAATAACCTATAACACGTTTAACCTCTTCCCCCATAAAGATAATAACCTATAACACGTTTAAGGCCTTTTTTTGTGGTCGTAGAATTAAGGTTGTCTACGCATCCAAATACGTTTTAGTTGCCACGCTGTTCAAAAAGCAATTCTGAACATTTTTATTTTCCAGTGTTTAAATTTTAAAAATTTTATACTTTACAAAGAAATCTAGTAAGTGTTTTAATTCGTATCATATTTTAAAATTTTATATGTCCCATAGTCATAGTACCAAAAATACTGTTAATAGTGTTTAGTGTTCTTATATTTGATAGACATATTATTTAGAACATATTGCAGTGTGGATGATATTTTTCTATAAATAATAACAGATACAAATGTGTAATAAGAGTCCACTTTTATCTAAGAATGTTATCGGTTATTATTATAAAACAGAAAAGTAAAACATGAATTTAATACTAAGCTAAGCAAATAATTTATAAAACTGTAATACAACTTTATACTTGCTTTTTTTAAGTTTCATTATGGACCTCACCTATGTCATGTTGACTTGGTGGGGCCATGGTTCTGTAAAATTACGTTGATTAATTTAAAAAAAAATATTGCAGCCTTTGAAAAGTCTTAAACATTTTACCTATTTATAAAGTCTTGAGTTAATATCAGAAATAAAAATAATTTTAGGTTTTGAAAACATTTTATATGTCCTACAAGTTAGTCCAATGTTGGGTTTCGTTTTCCTTGTTATACTGTAGTAGGATTTACTACTGCAAGGAGTAAAATGTAAGGAGTAAAGGATATTGGTTTCACTCCGATATTGTGTAGTGGCAGGACAAAGCGAGCCAGGACTGTCCAGGCAGGCAGGACTCAGGAGTCACAGGGTAAACATGGTAAGAGGTAAACAGAGCCGGGTCGGTTCGGCGGCAGGGCGGTCGGGTTCAAAGCTCAGGATTAGGCTACATTGTTTGTTGTCCAACATATGTTTTCTCGCCCGGCCCGGCCCCTAAGCCTCTGATGCGGGAGTCCTTCTAAGAACAGAACTTGCACCGTTGGCCCGCCCGAGACAATGGGCAAAACGGGATCTGAACAGGTTGTAAAAGTGTACCAGAGATAGACACGTCAATAAGAACTTCAGTATCTGTAGAAGTCAACATTTTAGCTTTCCATTCCTTTGGGGCGTTTGGAAATTTCTAGAGAGGTTTGACATGCTACTACGAGTAGAATAAAATGACAGCACAATGGCTTCATTAAATCAAAAATATGTGATACAGCAATTTTGTACAGTTACTTCATGTTTTGTGGTGTTATCTGAAGTTCTAACCTAAAATCTTCTGCCCTTCTATCAGCTTACTTCAGGCTATGCTCAGATCTTTGGTACGCAAATTTCGTGTTGAAACCGGAATTCGAACCCTGATCACCTTTCTAATTAGCCTAAGCGATAACTACTCAAGTGTAACCTATTTTTACTTTTACTACTAATAGGCTAGTGTGTTTCTTCCTTCTAAATTTTTATCAAAATTGAAGCAATATTATTATGTGTTGAACTATATATCACCAAAATATATGTGCAAATTAATTATCCACTTAGAATTTGCCTATTAAACTTTGGACTTTGCAATTTTTCTGGACTAATAGTGACACAAAAGAGCCTATTAATTATTATTTATTACTAACAATACATTACAGTGATATAGCACTAGCATGCGATTTTATGTCGAATGTTAAATTGATGTAGGGGATTCGTTGTATTCTTTGTCGAACTCTTGTAAGGAATAATAACCTGAAGAAGAGATCAGATTGCAGATCTCGAAACGTAGTGTTACTGATTTTTTGTTTCACTGAACGATAGCAAATGTCCGGAAACATCCTGTTTCCTTCACAATCCTTCCATCGTCAAAAATAAACTTCAAACAAAGAAGGAATAATAGTTTGTGACAGTAGCACATTTGAATTACATTTAATTACTAATTGACTTTGAAAATCACAAGGGTGAAAATTATATCTCAAATGTGATATAAGGGATTTGCTACAATTATAGCATACCCCTAGTAATTGGTTAAGGTGGTACACCTGTTTTGGACTACAACAAAGGTAGACAGCTCTTATCTATTCTTCGACCCTTTTATATTCTAAGTTTTGAGTGTGTTAGTTTGCTTACATTCGGTATGTATGGGCATAAAATATAATGTTGAGTACAAATATTACAGTAAAGGACCGGAAATGCGTCGAGACTGGAACTTAACCAAGGCACATACATCTTGGCGTCAGTCTGCAACAGCTAGCAAGTTTCTTATCTTTGCTATCAGTGAGAGTCAGGGCCAGAACCAGAGCAGCGCGTGCTCAGATGATCCTCACAAAGGCTGCATAGTTTTAGCATGTCAGTCAGTGTTCCACGTGAATGAGAATGTAAAATATTAATTTATAAATGCGAACACGCAGTGTTTTGTTTTCTCTCACAATATCACTATGTTAAAGATATATTGCCATTTGCTCACTGACACTTTTTTAAAGTCGTGTTTCCATTGTTTTAAATGAAATCATAATTTTAAAATACACAAACAAGTATCTGAAATTCAAAGTTTGCAGATTTCGCTATCCGCTATATTTACTAATACTTTTTATTGCATTAAAATTGTATGTCCTAGTTGAGTTTTCCCTTAAGATTATAACGTATGTAAGGAGCATATACAAAAACATAAGTATTAAACCAAGTACTAGCGCTTTTTACAATAACTATAACACATTTCTGCTAGCAATAAGAACAAAAGTATTAAATGTACATAGGACATATTTACAATGTGTAAAGTTAAGATGGTTGTGTAGATTAAAAAAAAAACATCGGACTAAATACAGAGCCCTGTGGCACTCCACTTATGCCTATTCAGGTTTGAGCTTTGGTTACAAGATCTTCACAGTTTGATTTATGTTAGCTAGATATGACGTCACACGAGTATTTCTTTGCTCTTAACACCATAATGCTATAATTAATTATTACTTATAATTATTTGGAATGAGGATTTGAACACAAGCTCAAAAGCTTCACTTTACACCTGCTAATTAAAACATCATTAATTATTTAAAACATGTATAATATATGAAGACATATAGAGCTTATATCTCCCCACAGATATTTTTAAGGATTTTTAAATAGGAATTTTTGGTATTATTTTTGTTTGTTAATTGCAATCACCGTATCGTTTGAAAAATCTGTAGGAGCAGCTGTGCAGCATTCTTTTTTCGACAATACAATTGCCAATCTAAATGGGACAATAAAGGGCATGACCATAAAAACTGTCACACACCACCATTAAATTTTAATCTAGTGGGTAATTTCAAAGGAAGTGTAAAATCTTACCGTCTTCTATCAATTACAAATTATTACAAGAAAAGAACTGGCGTAGAAATTGAGATAAATTTGAAACATGTCTCAGTTATTACAGACTTATTTGTATTGTGCACAACTCTAGTGGTTTTACCCAGCCTTTTATAAAAATTCTTCATTTGAAATTGAACAACATATCAGCTATACGTCCGAATTTAACCTTGTAAATGTAGACCAATTCAAGGAAGCAATTTTATATTTGAATTAAAAAGTTATTGTTGTATTTCCATTTAGTTTTTAAATGATCATTTGAACAAAATACAACCAGGTTATAAGAGAACACCTTTCTGAGGAGTTTTCAAGAAGGGAATCGATCAGGCTCGCGTTTACCAATAATGGAAATGGACTCTCTGTCCGTACTGGTTCTGTAAACATGTTATATAAATGATACACGATTCCGGATAGTGACAGAGATAGACAACTGAAAGAAACCTGGTCTGGTATTCAACTAAACACGAATTTGTATATACGGTTCGTTTAACTAATAACGGTTTCGTTTAGCAGATCTTTGATGTAGAATAATGTTACTCTCTTCAAATATTTGTTTATCCTGCCGCAACCGCTACCAACCAATGAGCAGTTCCGCGTCTGGAGAATGAGCCCCTCAGCTGGTATCCAGTTCCAGGCTTCCTACTCTTCCTACTCGTGATGTAGTACACAACTTATACAGATAATCAGGACTTTATAATTAATTACATCAGGCTGAATTTAAACTAATTTTAAATTTTGTATGGTCATAATAGAATTAAGTTACAGTACTTAATTTTTATCAAACTTGCATCAGGTTCTTCGTTTAAAAATTGTTGTTGCCGACGGATAATTTTAAAGGATATTAGGGTTAAGAACGTTTATCATTGTTAAATGTTATATAAAAAAGAATACTACTTTGTAAAATATAGCCTTTTGATTAGTATTGAAAACATTAATGCAGAAGAATGTACAAAATTGTAAAAATGTAATAAATATGTAGCGATGAACTCGTCGATGAACAACTAGGAATTATGTACGTTTAAAAGCTTCAGTTTATTAGAATGTTTGGTTTGAAGTTTATTTTTGACAATGGAAGGATTCTGAAGGAAACAGGATTTTTCCCGGACATTTGCCATCGTTCAGTGAAACAAAAAATCAGTAACACTGCGTTTCGAGATCTGCAATCTGATCTCTTCTTCAGGTAAATAACTAACCTAATTAATTATGTGTTAGGTTAGTTATTTACCTGGCTTCTCTCTTGTATTGCCGGAGCCATTAGAATGTAGGATGGAGAGCCAATACCAATCTGGACAAGATGATTACATCAACGTTCCGTGTAGCAACATGCACACACTGTAGTAGTCTACACTTGTGTTTGTACAATCTGGCTTGTCTCTTGTATTGCCGGTGCCATTAGAAGGTAGGATGGAGAGCCAATACCAATCTGGACAAGATGATTACATCAACGTTCCGGTGTAGCAACATGCACACACTGTAGTAGTCTACACTTGTGTTTGTACAATCTGGCTTGTCTCTTGTATTGCCGGAGCCATTAGAAGGTAGGATGGAGAGCCAATACCAATCTGGACAAGATGATTACATCAACGTTCCGGAGTAGCAACATGCACACACTGTAGTAGTCTACACTTGTGATTGTACAATCTGGCTTGTCTCTTGTATTGCCGGAGCCATTAGAAGGTAGGATGGAGCCATTAGAAGGTAGGATGGAGAGCCAATACCAATCTGGACAAGATGATTACATCAACGTTCCGGAGTAGCAACATGCACACACTGTAGTAGTCTACACTTGTGTTTGTACAATCTGGCTTGTCTCTTGTATTGCCGGAGCCATTAGAAGGTAGGATGGAGAGCCAATACCAATCTGGACAAGATGATTACATCAACGTTCCGGAGTAGCAACATGCACACACTGTAGTAGTCTACACTTGTGTTTGTACAATCTGGCTTGTCTCTTGTATTGCCGGAGCCATTAGAAGGTAGGATGGAGAGCCAATACCAATCTGGACAAGATGATTACATCAACGTTCCGGAGTAGCAACATGCACACACTGTAGTAGTCTACACTTGTGTTTGTACAATCTGGCTTGTCTCTTGTATTGCCGGAGCCATTAGAAGGTAGGATGGAGAGCCAATACCAATCTGGACAAGATGATTACATCCAACGTTCCGGAGTAGCAACATGCACACACTGTAGTAGTCTACACTTCGTGTTTGTACAATCTGGCTTGTCTCTTGTATTGCCGGAGCCATTAGAATAGGATGGAGAGCCATACCAATCTGGACAAGATGAATTACATCAACGTTCCGGAGTAGCAAACATGCACACACTGTAGTAGTCTACACTCGTGTTTGTACAATCTGGCTTGTCTCTTGTATTGCCGGTGCCATTAGAAGGTAGGATGGAGAGGCCAATACCAATCTGGACAAGATGATTACATCAACGTTCCGGAGTAGCAACATGCACACACTGTAGTAGTCTACACTTGTGTTTGTACAATCTGGCTTGTCTCTTGTATTGCCGGTGCCATTAGAATAGGTAGGATGGAGAGCCAATACCAATCTGGACAAGATGATTACAGCTCAACGTTCCGGAGTAGCAACATGCACACACTGTAGTAGTCTACACTTGTGTTTGTACAATCTGGCTTGTCTCTTGTATTGCCGGAGCCATTAGAAGGTAGGATGGAGAGGCCCCAATACCAATCTGGACAAGATGATTACATCAACGTTCCGGAGTAGCAACATGCACACACTGTAGTAGTCTACACTTCGTGTTTGTACAATCTGGCTTGTCTCTTGTATTGCCGGAGCCATTAGAAGGTAGATGGAGAGCCAATACCAATCTGGACAAGATGATTACATCAACGTTCCGGAGTAGCAACATGCACACACTGTAGTAGTCTACACTTGTGTTTGTACAATCTGGCTTGTCTCTTTGTATTGCCGAGCCATTAGAAGGTAGGATGGAGAGCCAATACCAATCTGGACAAGATGATTACATCAACGTTCCGGAGTAGCAACAATGCACACACTGTAGTAGTCTACACTTGTGTTTGTACAATCTGGCTTGTCTCTTGTATTGCCGTAGCCATTAGAATGTAGGATGGAGAGCCAATACCAATCTGGACAAGATGATTACATCAACGTTCCGGAGTAGCAACATGCACACACTGTAGTAGTCTACATTGTGTTTGTACAATCTGGCTTGTCTCTTGTATTGCCGTAGCCATTAGAAGGTAGGATGGAGAGCCAATACCAATCTGGACAAGATGATTACATCAACGTTCCGGAGTAGCAACATGCACACACTGTAGTAGTCTACACTCGTGTTTGTAACAATCTGTCTTGTCTCTTGTATTGCCGGTGCCATTAGAAGGTAGGATGGAGAGCCAATACCAAGATGACAAGATGATTACATCAACGTTCCGGAGTAGCAACATGCACACACTGTAGTAGTCTACACTTGTGTTTGTACAATCTGGCTTGTCTCTTGTATTGCCGGTGCCATTAGAATGTAGGATGGAGAGCAATACCAAACTGGACAAGATGATTACATCAACGTTCCGGAGTAGCAACATGCACACACTGTAGTAGTCTACACTCGTGATTGTACAATCAGTCTTCTCTTGTATTTCTATGAACAAATGAATACATCAACGTTCCCGGTGCCTTTAGAAGGTAGGATGGAGAGCCATATACCAAACTGGACAAGATGATTACATCACGTTCCGGAGTAGCAACATGCACTACACTGTAGTAGTCTACACTTGTGTTTGTACAATCTGGCTTGTCTCTATTGCCATTAAAGGTAGATGGAGAGCCAATCTGGAAGTAGTACACTTGTTTTGTCCATTAGAATACCAACTGGCCAAGATGAATACATCAACTTCCGTAGTAGCAACATGCACACACTGTAGTAGTCTACATCAACATTAGAAGGTATGATGGAGTGCCAATACCAATCGGACAAGATGATTACATCAACGTTCCGGAGTAGCAACATGCACACACTGTAGTAGTCTACACTTGTGTTTGTACAATCTGGCTTGTCTCTTGTATTGCCGGAGCCATTAGAAGGTAGGATGGAGAGCCAATACCAATCTGGACAAGATGATTACATCAACGTTCCGGAGTAGCAACATGCACACACTGTAGTAGTCTACACTTGTGTTTGTACAATCTGGCTTGTCTCTTGTCAGGTGTTCACACGAATGAGTTACATCTCTGTCTCGCTCTACACTTTCATTATGATTGGATAATCAGTCGATTGTTTATGGATTTGGATTTGAAATAACAGTGATTACCAACATTTTTGAAGTAATTATAGAACTCTCTACAGATGGAAGTTTCATTGTTCAATCCAATACTTTATACCGGTTTTACAAATATTTCACTCTTGTTTTATATGTTTTATAATTATATTTGTACTATTTAGTGACAACTGCCACTCTGTGGTGTAAATGTTCTCAGTTTATGGGCAAACTTTGTAATTAACCAACGATATTTCATGTATTCCTAGTATAAATAACTCGAGACCAATAAAAAATAATTAACTTGAACCTATTAATAGTTAACATAGATCAATCATTGATTTAATTGAAGTCCGAATAAGGCAAACATTAATGTTGATAACACGATTAGGATTTCGTTTGTTTGCCCCTCAATTAAGGCCAAACGTTTTCACCGATTGCTATGACATTCAACATGAATGTTCCTGATAGCAACATAAATAACTATGCGATTAATCGAGCTGAAATTTCGACAGCTGTCTTGTCAGTAATGCTGCTTACGAACAAAATTTGTTCAATCCTACGAGTGCGATCTCCAGGATTTTCTAAGGACCTTCGTATACACAAGTGACGGTTAATTTTTATAGAACCAATATTTAGCGTTGATCGTTATTATGAAAGAGAAAGCTGTGTATTTTTTTAAAATTTTGTCGATCGCCTTTAATGAATAATTAGGAACTCGTTATAGTTCGCTTTCTAAGTGAATGTCAAAATAGTGTACTCGGAGTATTTTGTCAACATTTTGTGCTTACACTTCAAGGGCACAATAGAATACGCGGGAAACAGGCACGTTTGGCGCCAAAATTGTCGATGGACCGCTCACTGACGTCATGGTAATGAGGACGTAACAAAGCATGCTTGTGTCAACATCGGTGGTAGTTTTTGTGTCCCAGTGGCGCGGAGTGCCGCTCGCTCGAATCACAAATTGTGTAAGGACAAACACGCTAATTGACAGCGGCACCTGTCTGTTGATTTGGCGGCAAAACAGGGGATTTCTTGCCGCCAGACTATCGCCCCCCTTGGGGATCAGCGCCAGGCGATCCCTCTATGTTGTGTAACAAGGGAAGCGCTAATCCATCCATGCCCTTAATTAGTCAGGTAGGAGTGAAACACTCGCAGTTTTGTTTTGGAATTTGTAAACTAAATTCTTGCATTTTGATTACCTTCTCCTTGAACCAATCCAGAACGATTCCACATATGAATTGTACGTATCAAATGTCTGGTTTGATCCAGTTTGGAAATAAAAAGGTGTACACCATTTTACACTTTACAAATTGGTCGTTTATTGAACAGGCTGTGTTAAATTAACTGGAAATGAACTATTAACTGAAATTAAAGTTAACTGTAAATTAAATGAAATCTTTTCATTTCATATCGCGAGCCAAAAAAGTGTGCAAAGGTCCGATTTACCCTTTTAAGCGCATTGCCAAAATCCAACAAAATTGTTGAACAATTTGTTGCAGTTTTTCATAAAATGTCTTTATTTGTATTCTAAAGAATCACGATAGCAGAATGCGAAATAACTGATCAATGCCAGATTACTGCAAATAAGATAAAAGTTATTAAAATAATCTTGGTTATTAATTCTGGATCTCAAGAAACTAAACACTTTCATAAGTGAAAGTTGTTTTTTTTACCTCCACCAGTTAATAATTATAGAACGAATAAAATGTGGATTCCGAACACCTTAGTCTGGAATTAATTTCGACGTTTATACTGATAAAAGTTGACATTATCATAATTAAGAAATGTATATCAGAGAAGAGTCTATTTAATTAAGGCGTTAAAAAGGTATTTGCAATGAAAGTTTCTACTCTAATACAGAAATTAATATACAGTGTTCCATATTTTAAAACAAATCAGAAATCAACTCTATCGTTAAATTTGGAAGTAAACAGTGTAAATAGTATTTCAATAAACCTGTGAGCAATGCCATTAATGAGTCGTTTTAATTAAGGGTTGCATTTGTTAATAAACGCATCGTAGGAAGTGAGGGCCCTCCATCGTGGAATGTTTGACAACGTGTAATATCCAACAGTTAAAATTGATAATTAAATCCTTGAAACAGGGTTGGTAAATAACAAATACATTTGTTCATAGCATAATTAGTAATCATTACTACTAGTTTATTGATTTCCAATAATATTGCAGTATATTTGCCTTCCCCAGGCTAATATGTAGTTTCAGTTTAACATTTAAAATGACAGGTTTTGTCCGCATTTTAATAACGACTAGAGAATAAAACACATGTTAGTTTGTTTATAAACTATTAATTATCTTGCACTTAAAGGATTTTGAACTATTTCTATTTTTGTATTTTTAATAAACTGAAACTATTTCTATTTGGATTTATTTTTTTAACTTGTTGAAGTAAGAACTCGTTTGCATAGTTCTTTAAAAGTCATTAATAAAAGTCAGATTTACAAATTCTTGCACAGTGCAATACAATTTTTAAACTAAGTTACAATTATATTCGTAGATGCACATTTTCGGCTGCTCTAAAACTGAAGTATGAAATTAATTTTCTCGTGAAAATAGTGAAAGCTGAAATATTTGAAACAATGGCGAGGTTACATTTTCATAATTTGAGATTCATATGTATTTTTTAAACAATTTTGATTTAATGGAGATGCAAATAATAAATTTTTCTAGGGTACATTGTTTATTTTCAGATTTTAAAAATTCTTAGACAATGCAATCTATATATATATATAAAAATGAAACTGTTCGTGTGTAACAGCATCACTCACAAACGGCTGGACGGATTCGCCTAATTTTTTTTTTAATTTGTTCGTCTTGATCTGTAGAAGGTTATAGGATACTTTTTATCCCTTTCCCGATTCAGGATTCCGCCCCACTGGTTACAGAAATACCCGTAAGAAATGCATTGCAGCAAACATATGTTATTAAGTGAAAGAGTCTTTTCAAATTTTTAATCAGCTGTTCTTTGTAAACATATATAATGCGACAAAAATTGTTGTTATTTTTGACAGTAACTAAGTAAACATAAATATTTTTGACGTTTCTATGTAAACAAACATTTTTTGACATTTACAACGTGTCACAAATGTCAAATTTTTGATAAACGTGATTTGATATCTTTTTTACAATTTCCAAGAACAGCGTTATTTTCCATCAGTAAAAGGTTTAAAAAAAATAGGCAAGTATTTTTGTTTTCTCATGTAAATATTCTTTGAAGAATGTTTTTCTCAACATTTTTTTTTTTACAGAATTCCTTTGAGCAGTTTTGATCAATAATAATATATAAAAATGAATGTTTGTGTGTTTGTCCTTTATAGACTCAGAAACTATTGGACCGATCACTATGAAAAATTTGTATTTATTTGTATTTTTCTATGTAGAAGGTTTATATGCAATGCCCATTGATGTAACTCACCACCAAGCTGTACTGTAAGATATAAAAGTTATCAAAGCGCCTTCACATTATAAACTGCAATTAAGACACAGTTACGTATATTAAATAGCCAAACACTATTTGAAGGCAAAGAAATATACGGGCAAAGCTTAAGAGACGCGTGCGAAGCCGCGGGAAATAGCTAGTAGGATTTTTAAACTAAGTTATAATCAAATTGTTGGCTGTTTTAAAACTAAAATATGAAATTAAATTTCTTTGTGAAAACATTTAAAGCTGAAATATCCAACAATGGCGAGGTTACATTTACATAGGTTAGGATATGTAATTTTTTTAACTATTGTGATTTAATGGAGGTGCAAATATAAATTATCAACTTTGTTAGGATAGATTGTCCAGGAAATGTACTCAGGTTTGTTTACCAATAAAAACACCGGTAGTTATTCGAGATCAACAGTTTGCTATGTTCTGTATACTGTGTAGTTTTTCATTTTCTAAAAAAGCTACATCGTTTTTTTTTTTGAAAGTTTACAATGTATTCTGAATGTGAAAGTGAGAACTCCATGTCAACCACAATTTCATATTAACCTCCCGGGGTATAATATGCGTCACGCCTTCTATATAGACGTTCTGCATGATCAGTTCCTCATCAACTTTGCATATATTTCACGCGACTTGTATTTTATGTAAATTCCCAAACCGAATTCACGCCCCCACTTTCTCCCCGCAATGTATATATTATAGTGTTTCTCCAGACAATTTAAGATTTTAATAAAGCAACATAACTAGATTATTGTATTTAAATGGGGGATGGCGATCAATTAAACATTTTTTGTTTTTGTCCTCTTAGGACAAGAAGCTTATAAATTTGACCTAGTCCTAAAAGGACCTTTGCGCTGGTTCCGGAGTGACAGGATATTCGGGATGGGTAAGGTTGAGGGTAGAGGCCGCCTTTATAATCGAGATCCATGAGGAAGAATTTAGGTCACTAATCTCAAAGTCATGTTCACCCGGAAGAAGGGGAGGCCAGCTCTTAACCAGCCTCTCCAGTCAAAGCAGGCAGGGGATGACATACCCTTGTTGAGGCTAGCAAGAACCTCTGAGGTTAGGGAACAAACCCCACCAACTCCAACAGTCATCTCCCGTAGTAGACTAGACCTATCGAATTGCCCTTGAACCCCAGAATCTCGACATTTGCGGTTAGTGATGTGCCGCATCTGGATATCTATAAGGTTGCCCAGATTTAAGTGACACATCGATTTTTGCTGTGCCCAGTGATAGGTTCAACTGGGAAGGTATAAACCAGCCAGAAGTGATCCCTGCTGGGTGGAAAATGAAACCTTTAGTTATAACAGTTTGAAAGTTGTAAAGAGCCATCATTTTGAAATCTAATATGGCATTTCTCCTTAACTATTTATAAAAACAGGTGTATATGTTTTATATCAATACAATCGAACAATGATGCAAGCAACTCTTGTTTGGAGGAAGAATAGATAGTTCTGTAAAGTTCTAATTTACCGAAGAGACTAATTATTCCCTAAGAATGTATGCATCACATTAGAGCGGATGTAGCGTAAGTGCAAAGGATGGGAACAAGATGTTTGCGGTCCACCAGCGCGGCAGCCACGGCCACCTGGGCTGCTGTCAAGTTTACATGCGCTACCGCTGGTAAATAAATAGGTCTAAACCTGGAGTGGGAAGCGCCAGCTGACAATAATTGGCCTCCAGTCTGTCGTTAACCTCGTGGTGGGGACAGACATGGACTTACTGACAGGCAGGAACAAGGGGAGTAGAGCAACGAGAAGGGGAGCGGTGAACTTGGAGAATCGGATTGAGCAAAGATCGCGAGAAATCTATCCGAAGTACAATTGGATGATGATAATATGAGTATTGTGATTTGTGTAAAGATACAAAGTATGAAATCCTAGCGTGCGGCTCAGTCGTTATCATTAAATCGAATAGACAACCAAGTTTTCGAAATGCTATACATATATTTTATATCATAAATTACAAACATTGGATTTGCTCTCCGCTATGAATGTTCTTGGGGGCCAAGGACATAGCGGGGTCTGGATCCCCCCAAACTTTCATTATTTATTGACATGTACTGCTGAAAGATCGTCCTCAACAAAAAAACGTACTAAGAACTTTTTAAGGAACAAAATGGGGCATTCTTCTCTATCTACTACGGGAAAATATCAGTTGTCTGGGTCCCCCCAAACGTTTTCCTGGCTACGTTCTTGTTGCCAGGGAAGAATCTCCTCTCATACTTCTACTACTATACTTACAGTTATAAGCAGGCCGTTAGTCTACTTTTTCCCTCAAGAATGAGGAAGTTCAGGCTGGAATTGAATTTGTTTTATGTTAAAATAGTCATAGTCATAGCTTTTGTTCGCTCATAAACATTTTTATTTGCGTGGGGCACCTACCTTAGATAATAAGAACTTCCACACAGCACAGTCGTGTGTTCGGGTGACACAGTGGAGATTGATCCATATGACCCTCACTAACATCAGAGATTGGTCCATATGACTCTCACTAACATCAGAGATTGGTCCATATGACTCTCACTAACATCAGAGATTGGTCCATATGACTCTGACTAACATCAGAGATTGGTCCATATGACTCTCACTAACATCAGAGATTGGTCCATATGACTCTCACTAACTTCAGAGATTGATCCATATGACTCTGACTAACATCAGAGATTGGTCCATATGACTCTCACTAACATCAGAGATTGGTCCATATGACTCTCACTAACTTCAGAGATTGATCCATATGACTCTGACTAACATCAGAGATTGGTCCATATGACTCTCACTAACATCAGAGATTGGTCCATATGACTCTCACTAACATCAGAGATTGGTCCATATGACTCTCACTAACATTAGAGATGGGTCCATATGGCTCTCACTAACTTCAGGGATACTTGGGATTACCCATAAGGAGGCCAGATGCTGAAAATCTGTTTCATGATCTTGGAAGGTTTGACTTCCATCTCTGAAATGCGGAGATGTGGATGTTTACGATTACAATTATAACAAGAGTGTTTTGAGATCTTTGTCGTAAAAAGTAAGTAGTTGTCCTCTTTTGGAAGCTTACTGATATGTGTAACGTACATGTTGTCTACGAAAGAACATCTCGGATATCACAATTACTTCGAGATATATTTAACCATCATATAACAGCTTCTCAATAATTTTGATCACTGGATCGTTTGATATCCAGCTAAAGGACAGGCGAAATACAAAATTATTACATTTGATTAATGTATGGTGTCTAAAATCGGATTTGTAAAATTTCTCTGAATGTAAGGGAGTCTAAATTGTTTAACGTTTAGACCTTCTTTACAGTTGGTGGACAAGACAAGAAATGCCTATGTCATAATTTTATATATCTGTTAATAATAGTTATAGAACATTGAATAAAGTGCACTGGTTACTTCCATACCTGTTATTGAAAACAGTTTCCCAACGATTAAAATCGCACATTTAAAATTGTATGCTCATTTGATTTTCCAATCTTATAAATTTAGTTGTTAAATTACTCGCTGAAATTAACATCGTCTCATAAACGACCAAATTACTACCAATAGTCAAAATATACCAGTCACCTTCGCTAAAGACAATGGCCGAAATCCTGGTATCATTTTAAATCTCCTATCCTCAACAATAAACTTTTAAAGAAGGATACGTCATATTGGTACTAATAATTTTTGTTAATTTTATTAGATATGTAAAAAAAACAATTTTAATTTGTATCCAACCGATCACCACTTCCTTAACGAGTGAGGAATATATTCCCCCCGTATTTCAACGTTACGGAGTAGGCTGCCACTACACTCGGCGGACATCCGTTGTTTGTATTGCGTAGGAACTGAAGGGTTTGCCCTCATCGTATTGAATCATTCCTCTACTCTTACAAATCCTTCACTTTATTCCACGAACATTCATTCTTTCGGACTCGCGTAGACGGACGAGATTCCCAAAATGGCAAAAATAAGCAAGACGGTCAATGTTAACACAGTCCCGATTTATTTATATTCCTGGAAGAGAACTGTTGTCGAGCCAGATTCCTGTTACGTATTATGGCGGCTGCAGCAGCCACGGTATGTGGCAGTGGTCAAGGTCTGGTAGCGGTAATAGTGGCGCTCTTGAGTTGATGGACACCACCGCACCACAGGCGTTATATTTACATGTATAAACTGTTACGGTGCGTTTACTTGCTCGTGTAACACTTCAGTTTGATTTTCTCCCGATGCTTCAAATAGGCTAACTATTTATATTTCAGATCTTGCATAACAGTTAAGATCCTGGCAATTACAATTATAAGGACCCTTTCGGGTCCTTATAATTGTACTATTGTCCGTATGTCCGCCAGTGTGAAAACTCTCGATACAAAGGTCTTAAAGACTTAAAATTTGATTAATGTTTTGCCCTAGGCAGAACTCTATTGACTTTGGGATCAAAAGATAAAAATGAAAATTAAACATAAATTTTTAATATTAGACTTATTGACAGTTATGTTAACAATGAGAAAGTCGCACAATGAACAATATTGTAACCAACTGACTACAATTACATGACATTTCATGATCTGGCATAGTCAAACATGTGATAAAAGTACTTTGTTGGATTGGTTAATGAGACATAAGTTACGATGCGAATGTTGAGTTTAGCTCCAGTTCACCATCCTCTTAGTGCAGCATCTGAAATCTGACGCTTTTACAGTCTTGACTCCTGAAATCTGGAGTCATGATCGTTTCCCACCATAGCTGTTTCTTGACATAAGTTACGTTCTGTTGGATCCTTTAATACCCTTTCGGTGTTTTGTTCTAGTTTTGCCTAGTTTTTACAGGTTATAAAAAACAGTAACGAGCTAAGGAGCGTATTCTTGTTTAAATTTTGATATTGACGATAGAAGATTTGAACAGATAACAGGATTTCGGACATTTGCATCCTGTGTAGTGACAACGCCTGGACTGGACTCCAAGCAGCTTTTTGGTATGATTGCACCCTTTCTTTTCCTTTTTTTCTTTTTTCTGCTCTTTATTTTGTTATGTATTAACACCTTCCCGCTCCTGACAAAGAGGATACATTCCAATCCTCGAAACGTTGTGTTATACCTTTTGTAACATATAACGATGGAAAATGTCCGAAATCCTGTTATCCTTTCAAGAATATGCCATTTGTTTAAAAAAACTATCATAAAGCTACCTTAACTTGATATGGCCAACATTAAGTTCAGGTAGAAATAAAGTAACAAACATTTCAACCATTACACTCAAATGGTTGAAATATCTGCTACTCATTATATTGAAGATTCATTTCCTTATATGATAACGTCATTTGATACTGCTTGTTATGCTTTTCAACCGGGTTACGAGTATTATAATTGTATTTTTTTTACGCGAATATCAACCAAATATGTATAATTCACACTCAAACTGGGTATTATGTCGTGTATCTATGAATCATCTCTACATTCTTTAATGATTTGCGAGATAAACGCGATCCAATATCTTGTCAATTAAGTAAGTTCTAGCTACACACTTTTCCATATTTAGATAATCGATGTCTTAATTAATAATTAAATTTTACCGATAAACATGGTACTTAAGACCGAAAACGAATTACCATCGGTGTATTTATACTAGTTGCTATTAGATTTCTGAATTTGTGCTGAATTCAACTCCATATGGCGGTATTGTGGATATTAATTACATTTGGAACATGCCGCAAGTACTAACCCTTCGATCCCACTTTTCGATATAAATTTAAATATTTACTCTAATATGAGTCTGCACAAAACATTTCAAACTCGATCTGGCTCGAATAAAAATTCAAATCTCTATAATCTCAATAAAAAATTCACCTCAGCTTTAAGATAAAATCTACATTGCTCCATCGTTCTTTCGTGGGTTTTAAGCGTTAATCTACAAAAGCTGAATACATTTTAATTAGTATAAATAAATCATGGTGAAAGAACAAATTAGCGCCCATAAAGTAGGCTTACGACGTAAATACAAAGCCTTTACATGAATCTTACAAATATTTGTTTTTTAAGGAAGTATACAGCACTGATATCACGTCGTTATAATCACAAATTTCAGTCACATCGCAGAAATTTAAGGCAGAACAACCGATTGTACCAAGAATGTAAAAAAAACCTGGAACGTTTCGGAACCTGGAAGATATGCAATTTTGTTCTCGACAGTAGCCTATGGTCACCCAAGCGGGCCTTTATTTCGATTGGGGAAATATATTTTTCACGCATTTGAAATGTATAATGGAATTTCCGTAAAAAGTAGTGGAAATATATATTATCATTATTCGTATAAAAGATTACTGATATTCTCGTACTATTCCAAGCGTAGTTTCTTCTAATAGCTATACTTAAAAAATATATAATGTTTTTCGAATGAAAATATTCGTAAAAAAATATTGGTTTGTGTTTATAAACAGGAACCACTTATATATCCCGTTTTTTCTTAAATGTCTTAAATTATTATTAAAATTACTAGAAGAAAACCATATCAACAGATTGGAACAATAATTAAGTAATTAATCATTGTGAGAAATATGAATGTATTTAAAGTTAACGTTTGGTCGAAGCCCCAGCATACGGGGCTATAGTGACTGTTGTTAAAAGACGATGAAAGAAGATCGATTAAAAACATAAAATAAAACTCTCGAGAAAGAACACTGGCTATCAAAAATTTACGGCAACTCCTTACCTTATCTAAAGTGGTTCTGCTAAAGTAATTTTCTCGTTTTGCTGCAGCGGCCTGCTTGGGTTTTACCGGTTTTAGAGGATGTTAAGCATATTTCTTCTTTTCCTTTTCCTGTCGTGTACTTTTATATTTTTTGTTCTTGAAACGTTTATTTTTTTTCGTCTGGAGCATATAAATTGCGCTTGGAAATCAACATAATGGTTTTTGTTCGTGTGTGTGTGTGTGTGTGTGTGTGTGTGTGTGTGTGTGTGTGTGTGTGTGTGTGTGTGTGTGTGTGTGTGTGTGTGTGTGTTTATGTAAAAACATAAACAAGAATTTGGTTCTTTGTTTAAAGTTTGTTATTGACGATGGAAGTTTGAAAGGATAACAGGATTTGCTACGTTCTAGGATTGGAATCTATCCTCTTCGTCACGTGGGGGAGGTATTATTACATACCAAAATAATGAACATAAATAAGTAAAGAAGGGAAAGAAAGGGTTCAAACATATCCAAAGCTGATAGGAGTCCAGTCCAGGCGTTATCACTGTACAGGATGCAAGTCCCGAACACAAATCACAAGTACGAAGATAACAATCACACATCACTCGCACAGACAACAGCGGGATATTGCTTTTCTTCCCCTTCTTTACTTCTTTCTGTTCGATATTTTTGTATACCTCTCCCACCTGATGAAGAGGATAGATTCCAATCCTCGAAACGTTCTGTTATACCTTTTATAACGTATAACGATGGCAAATTTCCGAAATCCTGTTATCCTTTCAAGAATTTGATGTCCGCTTATTGAAAACACCTAAGAACCTTTTCACGATTTATTTAAATTATGCCCTAAGTTTTGAAAACCTTTCTTACATTGTACTGATAAATTTAATACCAGTTGATTCAGTGATTGCTTATAATGTGTTATTGCAAATAACTCAAACTATTAATAAGGCTTAATTTAGGTAGCAAAACCTTTTCTAGTTCAATTTGGAGAACTTGACGAGAAAAGATTAAAAAACTTAATACAGTGCATTTTAACCCGTTGACTGGTAGACGCCAGTTTCAATATGTGGATCCTTGGCACTCCTTAGTAAATATACCAGCAGTGAAGGTGTTAAAGGTATTTATTAATCACATAGAACACAATAACAACTCAGCTGGAAGACACTATCAATGGTATCTTTCTAATATGATCTTATCTCAACATTTCATATTCTCTCACATTCTTTATAAACTATAAAATGGGTCACAATGTGTGATCAATTCCGTCATTCTCTTGTAATGTTATAATGGAACTGGGCACACATAAAAGGTTATGGTGATGAGCTTACTTAAGTAGCCTGTATATCGAGGCTAGGGCAATAAATGGGGTGACATTTATAGCTGTAATAAATTAATTCTGGCCGCGTCAGTCGGTGAGACATGAAAGAGAGGAAGGGAGGTGAGGATTTTAGCACCGACGGGCCCTCTCCATAGTTCCAGAGCACAGCAGCCATGACAACATCCGCGTACACATCCTCGGATGTTGTTACAAACATCACAACATCACTTATACTTCCTGAAGGGTTGCAAACACTTGTGAGTGGATGGACTGTATAAACATCTAAGACCTGTAAACAGCAGGAGTTATACTTCGGGCAAAATTGAATATAAAAAAATTTGGTGACTTTAAAATCGATCTAATGTATAATTTTTTTTATTTGCAAAAAAAACCACAAGGTATAGATGAAATACCAGGCAGCTGTCAAAGGTGCTAAGCGAACGCCAATTCTACATAATGATACTGATGGAAGTTCTTCCATAGCTACACGGACTGTTGATCGGAACGGAAAGATGTGTAGTAAAGTTTATAGGTTTGCTGCCCAATTCTCATTTTATATTTTAGGACGTCAATTATTTTTTGGAAGTCAATGAATACATTAGACCAACACGAAAGAGGTATATATTGTCAACTGAAACAAAGTAAACCGAACTGATTATTTTCCATAGAGATTTAATCCCAAGTGAATATCTGGGATTAAATATGATACTTGAGATTGAATACGCTTCATACATATGAGGAATAATACTGCACAGGGAGAGATGGTATACGAGAGCTAACAGAGCGTGATTACGCTGAGTCATAAATACTGCACAGGGAGAGATGGCGTACGAGAGCTAAAAGAGTGTGATTACGCTGAGGCATAAATACTGCACAGGGAGAGATGGCGTACGAGAGCTAACAGAGCGTGATTACGCTGAGTCATAAATACTGCACAGGGAGAGATGGCGTACGAGAGCTAAAAGAGTGTGATTACGCTGAGGCATAAATACTGCACAGGGAGAGATGGCGTACGAGAGCTAACAGAGCGTGATTACGCTGAGGCATAAATACTGCACAGGGGGAGATGGCGTACGAGAGCTAACAGAGCGTGATTACGCTGAGGCATAAATACTGCACAGGGGGAGATGGCGTACGAGAGCTAAAAGAGTGTGATTACGCTGAGGCATAAATACTGCACAGGGAGAGATGGCGTACGAGAGCTAACAGAGCGTGATTACGCTGAGTCATAAATACTGCACAGGGAGAGATGGCGTACGAGAGCTAAAAGAGTGTGATTACGCTGAGGCATAAATACTGCACAGGGAGAGATGGTATACGAGAGCTAACAGAGCGTGATTACGCTGAGTCATAAATACTGCACAGGGAGAGATGGCGTACGAGAGCTAAAAGAGTGTGATTACGCTGAGGCATAAATACTGCACAGGGAGAGATGGCGTACGAGAGCTAAAAGAGTGTGATTACGCTGAGGCATAAATACTGCACAGGGAGAGATGGCGTACGAGAGCTAACAGAGCGTGATTACGCTGAGTCATAAATACTGCACAGGGAGAGATGGCGTGCGAGAGCTAAAAGAGTGTGATTACGCTGAGGCATAAATACTGCACAGGGAGAGATGGCGTACGAGAGCTAACAGAGCGTGATTACGCTGAGGCATAAATACTGCACAGGGGGAGATGGCGTACGAGAGCTAACAGAGCGTGATTACGCTGAGGCATAAATACTGCACAGGGGGAGATGGCGTACGAGAGCTAAAAGAGTGTGATTACGCTGAGGCATAAATACTGCACAGGGAGAGATGGCGTACGAGAGCTAACAGAGCGTGATTACGCTGAGTCATAAATACTG
Source organism: Homalodisca vitripennis (assembly GCF_021130785.1). Classification (NCBI taxonomy): domain Eukaryota; kingdom Metazoa; phylum Arthropoda; class Insecta; order Hemiptera; family Cicadellidae; genus Homalodisca; species Homalodisca vitripennis. The sequence goes on from NC_060208.1 coordinate 225,497,518, forward strand.
CACAGGGAGAGAGATGGCGTACGAGAGCTAAAAGAGTGTGATTACGCTGAGGCATAAATACTGCACAGGGAGAGATGGTATACGAGAGCTAACAGAGCGTGATTACGCTGAGTCATAAATACTGCACAGGGAGAGATGGCGTACGAGAGCTAAAAGAGTGTGATTACGCTGAGGCATAAATACTGCACAGGGAGAGATGGCGTACGAGAGCTAACAGAGCGTGATTACGCTGAGGCATAAATACTGCACAGGGGGAGATGGCGTACGAGAGCTAACAGAGCGTGATTACGCTGAGGCATAAATACTGCACAGGGGGAGATGGCGTACGAGAGCTAACAGAGCGTGATTACGCTGAGGCATAAATACTGCACAGGGGGAGATGGTATACGAGAGCTAACAGAGCGTGATTACGCTGAGTCATAAATACTGCACAACAGGTGAGCTAACAGAGCGTGATTACGCTGAGGCATAAATACTGCACAGGGGGAGATGGTATACGAGAGCTAACAGAGCGTGACGCTGAGTCATAAATACTGCACAGGGAGAGATGGCGTACGAGAGCTAAAAGAGTGTGATTACGCTGAGGCATAAATAATACCCAGGGAGAGATGGTATACGAGAGCTAACAGAGCGTGATTACGCTGAGGCATAAATACTGCACAGGGAGAGATGGTATACGAGAGCTAACAGAGCGTGATTACGCTGAGGCATAAATACTGCACAGGGAGAGATGGCGTACGAGAGCTAAAAGAGTGTGATTACGCTGAGGCATAAATAATACCCAGGGAGAGATGGTATACGAGAGCTAACAGAGCGTGATTACGCTGAGGCATAAATACTGCACAGGGAGAGATGGTATACGAGAGCTAACAGAGCGTGATTACGCTGAGGCATAAATACTGCACAGGGAGAGATGGTATACGAGAGCTAACTGAGCGTGCCCATGCTGAGGCATAAATACTACACAAGTAGGGATGGTACACGAGAGCTAACAGAGCGTGACTAAGCTGAGGCTTAAAATACTGCACGGGGAGAGATGGTATACGAGAGCTAACAGAGCGTGCCCATGCTGAGGCATAAATACTACACAAGTAGGGATGGTATACGAGAACTAACAGAGCGTGACTACGCTAAGGCATAAATATTGCACAGGGAGGGATGCTACACGAGAGCTAACAGAGCGTGCCCAAGCTGAGGCATAAATACTGCACAGGGAGGGATGGTATACGAGAGCTAACAGAGCATGCCCAAGCTGAGGCATAAATACTGCACAGGGAGGGATGGTACACGAGAGCTAACAGAGCGTGCCCAAGCTGAGGCATAAATACTGCACAGGGAGGGATGGTACACGAGAGCTAACAGAGCGTGCCCAAGCTGAGGCATAAATACTGCACAGGGAGGGATGGTACACGAGAGCTAACAGAGCGTGCCCAAGCTGAGGCATAAATACTGCACAGGGAGGGATGGTACACGAGAGCTACTGGACAGATGAGACATAATACTACACTGGGACAGATGGGACATGAGAAATAACACGAGTATAAGTACTCCACGGGGAGAGATCGTACATAAGAGCAGCTGAGAGTGAACACGCTACGTGCGGAGGTACATATAGTTGAGGATATAAATGATGTACGTACAGAAATGTTACAAGACGACCAGATGAGAGTGAGTACGCTACATGCAGATAGCTGGGGTCTATATGCTGCCCGAGGAGAGACGACGTCTGTAATGTTGAGCCGGAAGGCTGTGCGTGACCGCTGCGAATCTCTGGATTCTGAAGGGTTAGGCCGCTGGCCTCCAGCTCGGCTTTATGACTCGCAAATATGCTTACTTAGCAAGCTTACTATCCTACACTAAGCCGACAGGTCGGAAAATAACATTTATTTACGACTAAAGGTGTTTTATAGCTTACTATGTTGACAGGCGATCATTCCTTTATTCTTTGTTTGAAGATTTTGACGATGAAAGGACTGTGAGGGAAACAGGATTTTCCGGACATTTGCTATCATTTAGTGAAATAAAAAATCAGGAACAATACGTTTCGAGATCTGCAATCTTATCTCTAGTTTGTGTAGTGTTGTGTTTAGTTTTTTTTATTAAGTGCATATTTTAAAGTTAGTAAAGTTGACACACAACATGGTGGTTGTGATTCCTGACGTAGGCGTGTCACAGCGCTCTGGTATGATTTGTCGATTTTAGCCTAGTTTGTAATTATGTTTTAGGTTAGTTATTTACCTGAAGAAGAGATCAGATTGCAGATCTCGAAACGTAGTATTACTAATATTTTTTTTCACTGAACGTTAGCAAATGTCCGGAAAATCCTGTTTCCTTCACTTTCCTTTATTCATATTTTAATTAGTATTAATTTACAAATCTGTTATCTTTCAAGGGACAATCGAAAATCGGTGTTTCTTATAACGCATATTACTTGTCAGTATTATGCTAGTAGTGGCTATAATAGTTATTCGTGGCGTAAATATGACAACGTTCTCTAGCAATTTGTTTAAGATTTGTATTTGTCAGAAAATTGTATTAAAAATATACTCTTACTTTTTATGTTCTGGTATGTTGCCGCGTTATCAACAGACACGTAACATGAGAATATAAATTATTTGGTTACATTTTTGAGTTCTAAATCGTCTTTGAATCTTTAACTGGAGATGAAGAGGTTGTTACGAAAATTTTAGTCCACATGAAAAACTGATTGATGAACGTTTTAGGAGTTCGTTTAAATCACTAAAATACATGTAATGTTGTAATAAAATAATCACAGTGAGCATCGTAATACAATTGTTGCCTTTGCAACTTTTGGTTGTTTTGAGTTATGGTGAGTTTTGAGAACTAAAATAAAATATTTCATAATATATATAAAATATTTATTTCAAAAATCATTTAAAACCACAATTGGTAAATTGAGAGCATAGTTTTATTTTCGTTACATGTGTGCTACACAATTTTTTTATTTAAAAACGTTTCGTATATATGAACAATCAATCAATAGCCATGTAGGTGATAATATACAATTCGTTCGTACGAAAGTTAGTTCAGTACGTTGTGTCCGTAAACAAAACTCATGAATACGTTAATTAAGTTGAATGAACCATAATACAAATCTACAACTGTTACATCGCCGACAGTGCAAATTTTACGTAAAAGGGACTAAATGCAAGAATCGATTCAAAGGAAACAGCAGCCGTCGCAGATGTGATGAGATGGAAGAATCCAGAAATATGAAGTCAGCCACCCCTGTCCCGGGCTCCCCCAAACTACATAAAAATAGGCATAAATCGCGGCGCGTATCCTGGACAATAATCATAAAGTGGTACCGCATCGAAGCGTTCAGGCAGCCTGGCCCTTCCCCCGACATCGCTACTTGCTTCCTCCCGGACTGCTGACTTGATACAGTTTTACCTTTCCGGTGCTCCATGATTTGACACTGAATAGGAAAAATATTCGCTTTACGACATTAGGAAGATCCATTATATAATAATCCCTTTCGTAAAATCTTCTGCTAACTTGATACAGTTTTACCTATCCGGCGCTGCATGATTTGACACTGAATAGTAAAATATTCGCTTTACGACATTAGGAAGATCCATTATATAATAATCCCTTTCGTAAAATCTTCTGCTAACTTGATACAGTTTTACCTTTCCGGTGCTCCATGATTTGACACTGAATAGGAAAATATTCGCTTTACGACATTAGGAAGATCCATTATATAATAATCCCTTTCGTAAAATCTTCTGCTAACTTGATACAGTTTTACCTATCCGGCGCTGCATGATTTGACACTGAATAGTAAAATATTCGCTTTACGACATTAGGAAGATCCATTATATAATAATCCCTTTCGTAAAATCTTCTGCTAACTTGATACAGTTTTACCTATCCGGCGCTGCATGATTTGACACTGAATAGTAAAATATTCGCTTTACGACATTAGGAAGATCCATTATATAATAATCCCTTTCGTAAAATCTTCTGCTGACTTGATAAAGTTTTACCTTTCCGGCGCTCCATGATTTGACACTGAATAGGAAAATATTCGCTTTACGACGTTGGACAGATCCATTACATGATAATAATTCCTTTCGTAAAATCTTCTGCTGACTTGATACAGTTTTACCTTTCCGGCGCTCCATGATTTGACACTGAATAGTAAAATATTCGCTTTACGACGTTGGACAGATCCATTACATGATAATAATTCCTTTCGCAAAATCTTTTGCTGGCTTGGTACAGTTTTTACTTTTTCGGTGCTGCATGTTTTGACACTGAATAGTAAAATATTCTATTTACAGCATTAGAAAGATCAATTACATGATAATAATTCCTTTCACAAAATATTTTGCTGGCTTGGTACAGTTTTTACCTTTCCAGTGACGCATGATTTGACACTGAATAGTAAAATATTCGCTTTACGACGTTGGACAGATCCATTACATGATAATAATTCCTTTCGCAAAATCTTTTGCTGGCTTGGTACAGTTTTTACTTTTTCGGTGCTGCATGTTTTGACACTGAATAGTAAAATATTCTATTTACAGCATTAGAAAGATCAATTACATGATAATAATTCCTTTCACAAAATATTTTGCTGGCTTGGTACAGTTTTTACCTTTCCAGTGACGCATGATTTGACACTGAATAGGACGTTAGGAAGATCCATTACATGATAATAATTCCTTTCACAAAATATTTTGCTGGCTTGGTACAGTTTTTACCTTTCCAGTGACGCATGATTTGACACTGAATAGGACGTTAGGAAGATCCATTACATGATAATAATTCCTTTCACAAAATATTTTGCTGGCTTGGTACAGTTTTTACCTTTCCAGTGACGCATGATTTGACACTGAATAGGACGTTAGGAAGATCCATTACATGATAATAATTCCTTTCACAAAATATTTTGCTGGCTTGGTACAGTTTTTACCTTTCCAGTGACGCATGATTTGACACTCAATAGGAAGATATTCGCTTTACGACGTTAGGAAGATCCATTACATGATAATAATTCCTTTCACAAAATATTTTGCTGGCTTGGTACAGTTTTTACCTTTCCAGTGACGCATGATTTGACACTCAATAGGAAGATATTCGCTTTACGACGTTAGGAAGATCAATTACATGATAATAATTCCTTTCACAAAATATTTTGCTGGCTTGGTACAGTTTTTTACCTTTCCAGTGACGCATGATTTGACACTGAATAGTAAAATATTCGCTTTACGACGTTGGACAGATCCATTACATGATAATAATTCCTTTCGCAAAATCTTTTGCTGGCTTGGTACAGTTTTTTACTTTTTCGGTGCTGCATGTTTTGACACTGAATAGTAAAATATTCTATTTACAGCATTAGAAAGATCAATTACATGATAATAATTCCTTTCACAAAATATTTTGCTGGCTTGGTACAGTTTTTACCTTTCCAGTGACGCATGATTTGACACTGAATAGGACGTTAGGAAGATCCATTACATGATAATAATTCCTTTCACAAAATATTTTGCTGGCTTGGTACAGTTTTTACCTTTCCAGTGACGCATGATTTGACACTGAATAGGACGTTAGGAAGATCCATTACATGATAATAATTCCTTTCACAAAATATTTTGCTGGCTTGGTACAGTTTTTACCTTTCCAGTGACGCATGATTTGACACTGAATAGGACGTTAGGAAGATCCATTACATGATAATAATTCCTTTCACAAAATATTTTGCTGGCTTGGTACAGTTTTTACCTTTCCAGTGACGCATGATTTGACACTCAATAGGAAGATATTCGCTTTACGACGTTAGGAAGATCCATTACACGATAATAATTCCTTTCACAAAATATTTTGCTGGCTTGGTACAGTTTTTACCTTTCCAGTGACGCATGATTTGACACTGAATAGGAAGATATTCGCTTTACGACGTTAGGAAGATCCGTTACATGATAATAATTCCTTTCGCAGAATGTTCTACGAAGGAGTCTCGAAGTTCAGGGAACTCATTCTTTACTAAGAAATTGATTTATAGTTTCAAATAACTTTGCAGTTGAGGTTAAACAACTGCCCTATGGAACCATTTAAGTCTCTACTGCCCTAAAATACGTTTTAGATGTTGAGACTAATCAAGCAAAATTCAAACGCTTATTCGGCATTTAATCAAAATGTTATGCACTGTTATTTGTCATCTCACAACCATATCTGCAACTTCGAGGGGTGAAGTCCAGTCGTAACTAAATTTATAGAGTACAAGTAAAAGTGAACTACGGTTTTCTTGTATGTAATAAATTTTACACAATTGCCATAAGTTTCATAAGTTGATATAAATTATATTCCATTATTTTAAAAAAAGTGATAGTTATGTGCTTGAAAAAAATCTCTTCAAATAATCTTACTTGAGAAATGTCATCAAAGTCGCCATAAAAATGTCATCAGTCTTTACAGTACCATACTTTTTTTAAAGGTATATTATACTACATTTTTCCATTTTCACCATATTGTATGTTCCTCAATATGTGGAAACGGTAGATAACATTTCTTGTATTGATTTTTTGTACAGTTCAAATTTTGCTCTCGTAAATTAAAACATCTTAAAGCTCACACAAAACGTCTTACATCACCCATCCCAGTAGACAAAAGTGGTGCAGCCGAGATGAAAACTACCTTGAGAATTGCTACGTAAGAACAATGTTAAATCATGAACAATTGTTTTCCTCACTTTTGTCCCGAGGTTTTGTGAGTTGTTGTGTTTTAAGGGCACAATTCATAATGGACTCTCACATGTGTACGTTTCTCATAATTGGACGTTTTAATCAAGGAAGCGTCTTTAAATGTTTTGTGTATACTCGGAAATGGTATAGGAAAGTTGCTGGATAAGTATTAGGCCTACTCATTCCTTTAAAATCAAATGTATCACACGCTATAAAATTTAAATAACTAGGATAGCTGAAATCAAATTTTCAACTGTTTTGTTTGTATAATTGTTAAGTTATATAAAGGAAGAAACGTGATCAATGCATATGCCTTAATTTAATTCTTTTATTATTCTAATCGTCTTTCTAGGCATTAACTGGGAACTGAGATTTGGGGAATTAAATGTTATATTAATTATGTAATATTTTTAAAAATCTTATTTTTCTGGCCTCTCTAACAGTAATTAACACTCTATGTATTACTTTACTAATTTTTATTTTTGTACCTCCCCCACCTGACGAAGAGGATAGATTTCAATTCTCGAAACGTTGTGTTATACCTTTTATAACCTATAACGATGGCAAATGTCCGAAATCCTGACATCCTTTCAACACCAAAGTGTTGCCCTTTAATGTTCTAAAGTTTAGCAAATTTTTAAATTTCCACACACAAAAAACAATCACTGCCGCTAGCACAACCATCCTTGTGACAAAATTTTAGCTAACGGTAAACACGTTGGACATAATTATTGTAAGACAAACAAAAAGAACAAAAAGACAACCTGCAACTAAATGGTTCGAATGAAAAAATTGTAACTAGATATAGATTCTTTAGATTGTTTAGTATTGTGCATAAAATAATATTTTACATTAAATGATACCAATGAGGTCGACACCTCGGATTGTCTACGTACTGGGGCAAGGATCTAGCAGACAGTATCATTGCTAATGAACCCTACAGTAAATGCAGAAGGTGCACCTGAGGTATTTGGAGCCGGGAGAGGAAATATCCAGACAAGTAGCCTCTTGAGAAGAAGCTCTTCGCCGGGACTATAGGGTTGAGATAGATGAGATGTGGGGGTGGGGAGGGGAGGGTCGAGAGCTGGGGTGCTGTCACTTCAATGACATAAGCTTCACTTCAATTCTAGCCCTCGCAAGAATAGCATTGCAATTTATTTAATTATTACTTCTGTTGGTGAGGATGGAATCGATAAGGGATAATTATAACCACCGTAAAGATATTACCGACCCACTACGCTCTTGTTTAATTGCTAATTAGGTAGGATACATGTTTACTTTAAAGTTGACCGACATAATGATCGAAACAAAGTGATAGGCAATCTTGCATTTCATTAGGATTTGATGCTGTTTTATGGATATTTTAGATTAATGAGTACCAAAGTTCAGTGTAAGGACTTTTCATCACGCAAATATTAGTTCGTTTGCTCATTCCTTGAAGTTTCTTGTAAATAATGGCATGAACGTGTTCTGTAAAAAATAATAAAAAATTAATAAATCCATTACTTACAAATAACAAATTTGGCAGTGTAATTTTTAAAATATGGTAAAACCCGTCAATTAAACACTGTTTTGAAGTGTTAATTATTATTGTGAATCAATTAATGATTTTATACGAAATACGAAAAATTATCTTCACTGTCAGTGTCATTTAATGCAAATATAACTGATTAGAATTATTTGCTTATTTCTACAAACTTAAATGATCAAAACAAACATAAATGCCCTCACAAGATTAATCCTGGAACTTTGGAAGCCAACGGGTTGGAACCCAATAGAGTTGTATGTATTTAAAATTCACAAAAAGGACATATAAAGTGTAAGGAATTTCAATTGTTACCAAATATTTACTTGAAATAAATATTTTAGATATCTAAAATCTGCATAAAAAATTAAGGACGTTCTTTTAATAATATAGAGAAACGGAAACAGTATCATTGAAAATAACTAAACTTGGCTGTTACATTCAATCATTGACTCAACTAAACTGTGCCACATTATCCTGTCACGCACTTGAGTTTGACGTGTGACTCATTGACTCAGGTGGGATATAAATGAATGGACGCTCACTGTGGCCAGTTTCCTGACTCACTCAGTGTCGTAATCCCGTTAATGCACAAGGCAGTACGGTAGAGTACGGCTACCACATACTTTAGTGCGACTCACTGACTCAGGTAAGAGGAGAATGAGAGGACCCTCACTGTGGCCAGTTCCCTGACTCACTCAGTGTCGTAATCCCGTTAATGCACAAGGCAGTACGGTAGAGTACGGCTACCAAGTACTTTAGTGCGACTCACTGACTCAGGTAAGAGGAGAATGAGAGGACCCTCACTGTGGCCAGTTCCCTGACTCACTCAGTGTCGTAATCCCGTTAATGCACAAGGCAGTACGGTAGAGTACGGCTACCACATACATTAGTGCGACTCACTGACTCAGGTAAGAGGAGAATGAGAGGACCCTCACTGTGGCCAGTTCCCTGACTCACTCAGTGTCGTAATCCCGTTAATGCACAAGGCAGTACGGTAGAGTACGGCTACCACGTACTTTATACTTTAGTGCAGTTCCTTGACTCACTAATGCACCCTACGGCTACCACATACTTTAGTGCGACTCACTGACTCAGGTAAGAGGAGAATGAGAGGACCCTCACTGTGGCCAGTTCCCTGACTCACTCAGTGTCGTAATCCCGTTAATGCACAAGGCAGTACGGTAGAGTACGCATTCATTACCATTACCCGCGGGCGGGAGAGGGGTAGAAGTGGGGCGGGGGAATCAAATCTCACGGTGCTGTGATTGTCAGCACGCAGTTTACTCTTCCATTGTTGCGGCCGCAATTAATTTACTAAATGCACTAAATTCATAACTCTAAATCACAATCAATAACGGACGCATTTCCGAGAGCGTCTTCGAATCCTTTTGTGTGCAGTAGCTCCAGTTCTTTACTTGCTTTCTGAAGTTATTCGATTCCGCCGCTAGGATTTGAAAAAGGAAGTTGTATTCAGACTATTCGTCTAATTAAACTGCATTGCCAAGGAATATAAAAAGTAACATTAAGATCAGTATTATCCAAGTTATTCCGGTCCAAATTGCGTCCAAACATTGCTAAACACAATTAAAATATTGAGATCGCTGTACACAAGTTGTCTGTTAATCTGCGAGTTAATTGAAACTTAGTTTTCACCAAATTTGAATTGTGTCAGCAATGTTTAGACACGACACTAATTAGACAACAGAATAGTCTAATGTCAGCCCCGTAAACCCAAAAACGAAGATGGCACACTATATCTCACGGTTTTAATATTTATAGATCCATAACCTGTTTTACGTTGATTCTGTATTCATGCCTCAATCTGAGTATACAAGTTACACTGCCCCGATTGGGTAAACAGACTATTTTAGTACGTAATACTTAATACAAGTATTAATAAAACTAGCATAAAATTTTGTTTTAAAATTAATACAAATTGAAGATTTCTTCCTTTGTGTTTTATTTATGCTTTTATTGTAGTATCCTTCGAGTATGTTAGCATGTGTAAACATATTAAAAGACTTTTACTTAGAGTTATTTTAGTACTGTGAACATCTATCTGTTGAACAATATCCCGTTTGCTCCTTTATGCAGAATGTTTTAACATATTTATATTATTACAGTATTTTATATCCATAGTAGTCGATGTTAAGTATTTCAATTTTCTGGGTAAAGCTTAAAGCACTGCAGTCTAGCATGTTCATCTATCATAAATACAAAGAAAGATAAGGTAAATAGGATTGTATGGACAATTTGGTGTTAGCTGTTTTTAGAGTCACTAAGGGGTTCATGACTCCATCTCTCACTTTATCGCAACTCCGCAGTCCAGTTCCATGGCAGTCACATTGTTACAACAGCGGATATAAGAATTGCACAGCGATGATGTTAACTCCTCTAGCGCAACTCTGCAATCCCATACTATGACAGTCCTATCTTGTTACCACAGTGGATATAAGAATTTTACAGATGATATTAACTCCTCTAGCGCAACTCTGCAATCCCATACTATGACAGTCCTATCTTGTTACCACAGTGGATATATGAATTTTACAGATGATAACTCCTCTAACAAAACTCCTTAGTCCAGTTCTAGGACAGTCCCATCTTGTTACAACAGCGGATATAATAATTGTACAGATTATGTTAACTTCTCTAGCGTAACCCCTCAGTCCCATATTATGACAGTCCTATCTTGTTACTACAGGGGATATAAGAATTTTACAGATGATATTAACTCTTGTAACGCAACTCCTCGGTCCAGTTTCATGACAGTCTCATTTTGTTACCGCATTTGAAATAAGAATTTTACAGATAATGTTAATTCCTCTAGCGCAACTCCGTAGTCCAATGCCATGACAGTCCTGTTACAACAGCGGATATATGAATTGTACTGATGATGTGTTATCCAGATCTCCAGTAATGTAATGATTGCCACCTTCTTATGAGTAAATGAGTATACTCATAAGTTATGAGTATACTTCTTGTGAGTTATGAGTATATCGTTCTTCTTGACGAGCCTTCTCATGCCAATACTTTCGCTAAAACATGAATCGCCAGGCTGGACTTCACAGTCCGATTATCTTTTTGCGCTCTTGTGCCTTGAAACTTGTGGCAACACAAGAGCGCTAAATCAGAAATCAAACATGGATAGCCGTGTGTTGGAGTCTAAGCTATACTCACAAACCCCCGATCTTTTTGGAACGTAACTGTTTTTGGAACAAATACGACTTGCTACCCTAAAGTGACCGTACTAAAATTATAGTTTATAAGTTAGCAATGATGAGTTACCGAACCACTAAAATCCGAGTGTAATAATATCCTAATACTACAACCAAGAAAAAGACAATTATTAGTGCAACCATGAGGTACTATCAGTACGCGCTAACTAAAGTTGCCACGACGGTTAAGCAGGAACTGATGTTTATAGTGCTCAGTAAATGTGCCGGTGTGAAAGAGGAAGGGGTTGGGAGTGGAGTGGAGTTGACGGGATTGTGTTAAGGTAGAGAAGAGGAGAGCAGATGCTAGTCGTAAACTGGCCGCTTTATGCCGAGGTTTTACGATACGCCGAGTGATTCTAAGCATTGCCCCCGCTCCCAGGGCCAGGGATTGGGACTGGGGCACCTCCGGTGTCCCGGTGACAGGGATCCGGACTGTTAATCACAAATCACCGCAGCCCAGGAATTGTGAAGGACGGGACAGAGTAGGACTATCGGTATATTACTTAATAGTCCGCTTTTAAAACTACAACCCTGTTGAAAGTGTTTAGTCATCATTTTGATTCACTGTCTTCCTCCTATCACTATTTTCATCTCTACCTCAGATACAATTCGAGTGCCAACAATTTAAATGGCCAATAAGTTACTTCCTGCAGTACCAGTGTTTGTTTGTCAATCAGTTCGTTGTTGTTTAGCAAAAGCTGTACGAGGTATTAAATATTGTCAAATCACTGCTTATTTTCAAGACAACTTTTGCCGCCCTTTAGAATACAATTTCATAGTGCCACTATAGAACTGATTCGTGTTACTTTATTTGAATTTAGTAAAGTATTCGAAGCTGTACACTACTGAATACAGATATGGACAATCATTGAGTGCCCTAAACTGGGTTCGTATTTATTATAAATAATAAGATGTCACTTTTGAGAAAATTTACACACACACAGGAGTACCCCAAGGCTTAGTTCTTGGTCCACTGTTTTTTATTGGTGACCTTACAAACTAACATTCTTTTAGTACTGAGCTGTCCTTCTATTATGTATTTACTGGTGATCATATATTATACATATCGGTTATGTATCATATGATCACCAGTAAATACATAATAGAAGGACAGCTCAGTACTAAAAGAATGTTAGTTTGTAAGGTCACCAATAAAAAACAGTGGACCAAGAACTAAGCCTTGGGGTACTCCTGTGTGTATGTAAATTTTCTCAAAAGTGACATCTTATTATTATATATATATATATATATATATATATATATATATATATATATATATATATATATATATATAACCTGTGGCGCTTTAAACCTGTTTTTCTTTAAACCAACGAAAAACAAAACCGCGTCGTGAAATAAAAACAATCAGTTCGTAACCTCAAATCTGCATCATATTCAGATGTAGTCATACCTGAAATCAGAGAGCACCGCGGCAGACAGGGGTGCCGAGGTACGAGTTGAATCGATACCTACCTCAATTACGGTAGACCCTGTGTAACGACGGGCTACATTAATTGAGCCGCCTAATCGTCTCCATTGCGGCTCAGGCGCGACTAAGGGCTCAATAAATTGGTCAAGAACGACCCTGCAGTTGCTTTGTTTAATGGGTTTCAAGGCAGACATTATATCCGGGCATGCAAGAAAGTCACTTACCGGCGTTTACCTCTGATTGCTTCTGGGATGAGTAGAGTTGCCGCGCTGGCAACTTTCGAGCATTCTCCGTGCGCGTTCAGTATTCTACTCGTACACTGAGAGAACTTAAGTGACACATTGTAGCATTATATCGATTAGTGTGTCGAATTATTTTATCGATAGTGAGTCTACTGTTTTCCTGATTTTTGTATCGTGGTTACGCCAAGAAGGAGCTAGTTTCGATTTTTCGCCCCAACCTTTTTTAAATTCTCCAATCAGTAGTATTTGTTCACTAAAACTCACCGTCTAAGTTTCCGACTACACCGCGTCGAAACGTTGCTAACACAGTTATTCTTGAAATAATTCGGTCTCTTTGTCCGAGAGCCAACTTCATTCACTCAACCGGAACCTGTGTTAAACCGGAACTCGGAATTTAATTGTGTTCTCGATGTTTCAACGGGGAAACTTACGGCACTAACCTAAAAAGGCTAAGAATTTATATATGTTCACTTAAAAAAATTAAAACTTGTTTGTTTCTGTTGATTTCAGAAAGACAATTTCCTTAGTTAAGTCAAATTCATATTCGATAACGAATTAAACCTTATCAATACGGCAAAGTTTGCAAATTAGAAAATCTGACATATTTTGAAATACGAAACCCAGACATCTACATAGTTTAGCGTATAGTATTTTCATTCTTATAGTGTTTCGCGTAATTGGGTTATCCAGAAGATTTGTGAAAAAATCTAAGCTTGGCTATTCGGTCGAAAAGCAACATAATAGGCAGATTTGCTTGCTATCAATGTTTAAACTGTGTTCAATCTTTTCAACTGTTTTTTTATATGCAGGCAATAACAATAGAACAATGAACACGTTATAGGCTGAAAAGATCTTTTTTATTTACGAGACAATTTAAATAATTTTTCTTTGTATTAGCTATGTTTTGTTTCTATTCCACCCCTTTATCACAGTTCCTAATTGAACCCTCCATCAGTCCATATTTATGGTTCTGACCATTATAAATTCCAATTCTGGCTTTATTACAAAATCAATTTCATGTTATATTTTTACTATAACGTTTACACCGCCCGAAAGTATACAACAATTCTAAAATAAAATTTGAATTGAATCAAATGTCGTCAATTCGTTTTTAAAGTATCGCGCGCGCGCGCGCACACACACACACGCACACACACACACACACACACACACACACACACACACACACACACACACACACACACATGGATTGTCATCCATAATTTAGTTAAACACAGTATTAATTTATTTACAAATATAATGTTTCTTTCAGCAATTAAACAATATTTATATAAACGGAGCAACGATTTCTGTTCGATACTTCCGTACATGGTGAAATAGCAGTGTTGGTTTAAATATGCTTAGCTTTCTTCCGATTTCGAAATCACAAATTGTATATAGTCGCCAATAAATGAAGGTTCATTAAACATACTTTTTACCAGAGAGCAAAGAATTTTCCCAATGAAATACATGTTATCACTGAATTTCTTAACCAGTTTTAGGTATTCACACCCAATGGGTTCATTTCTTTACATTTAAATGGAAAATTTAATTTTTGCTCCTAAAAGGGTAAATTTCATAAACAATGGGTTTAAAAAATTACAAATTCTAACTTTGATTTGTATTTATTTATTTAATTATTATATTGTATTACTCAAGATTTATATACATAAGTGACTGTTTACAACTGATCAAGTTAGACATTTGATCAATTGATGCAAATACCGATCAAACAAACTAATATTATATTCTATTTCCATCGAGGTCAGCTTTTTACTGCCATGAACAAGTTTTTATGGTTACTATTTTGGGTTAAATTATAAGCTGTTTTCCAAAGCAAACTTTACGAGAAAGGTAGTAAAAGACAACATTCTTCGAACAGCAAATAAATTAACTTCTTGCTCACGTATATTAAATTATGAGCAAGAGCCAATTATTAAGACCTAGTTCTTAAGACTCATGATCACTAGATTATTTATAACCGAGCTTTTATATTGTTATAAAGAAGAACATCAGAGCCGGCTTATGAGAGTTATAACTTGCAGTTTATGGTTATAACAAGTTATAACATGGGAGCAATTGCCCGGGATATGTGTGTAACATTACTTTTGCATGAAGGGATAACATTGGGTTTATTTTAAGGTGTGATATTATATGATGAAGCGTTAAAACATACTGAAATATATACGAATTTCTATATTTGGATATATTATTTGAATCTATTTAACGTTAAAGCTTCATATAATGGCAAGAGAAATTTGTTGTACTGGTGACCTGTTGAATTCAGAATTTAGGGTTGTTAGAACCCAGAAGTAAGTAAGGATATTAAGTAAAGTATATATAAGTAAAATTAAGTAAGGGGTTTTCTGACGAATTGCTCTTCAAAACAGTTAATGTACTGAAAAACTCTTTTAGTAAACGCAATTTTATAGAAATTAGTTAGATTCTTCCGGGGGAAGGGTGATTGATATTTTTCCTCTCTGTGTGGCATTCACAAAAAATGTGCATTGACATTAAGGAAAGAACTGGGCCACTTTTGGTTATAAAAATTAATAACATTTGTTCTCATCATAGTGTTTCTTACAAACTCTTACAACATGACTTGGATAATGGGTATAAATGAAGTTCTTAAGGCATTCATCCTAGTTGGGCAGAGATACTCCGTATGCTCAGGGTTGGGTGCATCGGTTGGGCTTGTCACTAACTGGTGGGTTGGTCTTTGGAGGTAACTCAAACTCGTACTAAGTTCATTGACTAGCTTAAACCCAAGGTGGCAATTTTTAAAGTGTAAGATCATAACTGCTTTGCAACTGGCAGAGTAACTCCTGCAGATAACTGGTGGACCTTCATTCCTGGCAATTTCGAGGGGTGCCATGACAAGTTCTTTGCTATCTAGAAAAATAAACTATTTTGATAAGGATCGTTGTAGTAATACCTTCAAAGGGATTAGCGGAAATCCGAACTAAGTATCAAAAAGACCTTTTGGCAACAAATTCGTATAATTGGTGACTCTGGCTTTGATGCCAATCACTTTGCTCATCATAATTTCTCCAGCAACTGCTCGGGTTAAAGGGATAATACATGACAGGCTATCGATGATTGTTTTCCTAAATCTCGTGAACCTTTTGCGGAGGGGCTTTGGATACAGTATTTCTTTCAAATTTTGGGAAAGAACCAGTTTGAACAAGCAGTATAACCTCAACCACCTCAGAGAGATGAAGACGTTTCGGCTGAACGGCTCACTCAGCACAGCAGGACGCCCTTCTATCTCGGCCTAATTGTGACCCGACATCGGCAGTTTACTGCTAATAGAGAAAACAATGTGGTCTCCGGCAGTTTATGGCTGGGCAGCTATACCTGAGACAGCTTGGGTGGCATTTTTAGTTATTTATGGTAATGGATGCAAAGTGTAACGGTTCCTCCCCGTAATAAATTCCTGGATGGAGAAAACCGATATGTACTGCTAGGGAATTACGCATTCTGCCTGAGTACTAACATACTATCGTATAATTTAAATATAAAGAAACAAATTTTGTTTGGAAACTTTTCCGATTCATACTGTATTCGACTGTAGTCAAATTCAAGTGGACAGTTCTATTAGGGATAACTGTTGAGCAGTCAGTGGACTTAAATATAGCCTATAAAAAATGAATTTGAATTCCATAAAATATGTGAATAATTACGAGCCTAACCATATCTCTTAAATCGTAACTGTAAATCTTAACCGAACCTAACATAACCGAACCGAAGAGAACCTAACCTAACTTAACATAACCTAATTTTAACTAACCTAACCTAACGTATGTCCTAGGTGTGTGCCAAGGCGTTAGCATTACTTAGCAAAAAGGATTAATGTATTTATGGTAATAGTTAGATATTTAATTTCATAAAGTATATGAATAACTACGAGCCTAACCATATCTCTTAAATCATAACTGAAAATCTTAACAGAACGAACCTAACATAAACTAACTGAACCGAACCTAACCTAAACTAACCCGAACCTAACCTAACTTAACATAACCTAACCTAACCTAACCTAACCTAAGGTATGTCCTAGGTGTGTGCCAAGGCGTTAGCATTACTTAGTAAAAAGGGTTAATATATTAATATTGATCATAATAATTTGATACGCTGTCTTTTCAAAGAACATCGTGGTTGCCTATAATAAAGTAACTTATACGGGGATAGTTCAAGAGCATTTTTAATGACATATGTGACAACTCCGATGAGAAGTATTAAATCTGGAGTGAAGACGTGCAGTTCTTGCGCGGAGAGCAGGGCAGGGCCTTGTCAGCGCGGTTATGATGACGACCTTTCAGGTGCCGAGACTGCCTGCCTGCCTTCTCTACCTGCCTGCCCGCTCAGCCCTTCATAACTCCCATTCTCCATGGCCTTTCATCTCACTTACAGCCTTTGTCCCGCCGACCCGCCTCTTTGTTCCCGCCAATTTATTATTTTAAATTATGTTTCTGCGGAGAGCAGATCGCCCCAGTTGTGTTTAAGGAATGCGACCATGGAGACCAAGAGGCGGTGATCCTGCGGCTGTTTTTCCGGATTTGTTCAGTCTTTTCAGTACTTCTTCGTAATACTTTCGTGTAAAAGTATCTCACTTCTCAGTATGATAAGATATACACATAGAATTTCAAGTTAAAAAGCATTGTTTCTAAAACATATAAAACGTTACTACTTTTTTTAAATTTTTTAGCTTTTAATAGTAAAAAGGGTAAATATAAGTAATAAGAGTAGGGGGCAGTAAGTAAGTAAAATTCAGTAAGCACATTTCTGACGAGTTGTTCTACAAAACAGTAAATGTACCGAAAAGCTATTTTAAGTAAAGGCCATTTTATTTATTATATGTCCGGTTACAAAGTCTGGTAATGCAGCTGGTTCCAACAACGATGGAACTTTTATAAAGGAGAGATTGCAATCTTCATTTGGTGTGGCGAAATGAGATTAGATATAAAATTTAGTTACCTAAAGAAACAAATACAAGGCCGCTCACTTGCTGATAACAACGATACTATCCCACTAATAACTATTATTATTATCAGTCATTAAAAGGCATTTATAACTACTATTATTATCAGTCATTAAAAGGTATTTATATATCCTAATAATATTACATATGCAAAAAGGACTTCGTTCGTTTTGATTTCACGTGTAGACTACTCAACCGACTTTTTATTTATTTAATCACTATTTTCGATTTGTTTACATATATAGTGTGACATAATAGAGTAAGCTTGATAGTAACAATATAAATTTTACTGTACTTGTTTAGCTAATATTAAGTATTAAATATAAAAGGCAAAGTTACTATCTAACTTTTACTATAAATATAATGACTGTTATAAAACCCATCTTAGTTATCTTGACAGCAGTAGACTCCTGAGATATGTATATATATATATATATTATATTTTCTTGATCGGGGAACAAGTCAAAATAAAATATGGAAAAAATACTAAACCCGAAGTAAACTATAATGGTCATAAATATACACTTTTTGACACATTTATTTGATCGTGGCAACAAGAAAACTCAATATTGGCGTAGGAAATATAATTCACTCAAACCAGCAATGCTCATACACGTGAAATCCCTTAGAAATTGCGTGCACAAGTAGCGGGTAACTGCTAGTATATATGTATGTGTTTATGTAAAGTTTGAAATTAAATATGTTTACACCGAAATACAAGTTTCAAATAATGGAAACAGAACTGTAATACGAGTATAACATCTCGGCTCCCTAAACTTAATTTGTATTTTCTATAATTTTCTGTAAAAGAAAACTCGCAATTGTCCAATTATTATAATTTTCTCACACGAGTCCTTTCGATATCTAAGATGCCATCGTCAGGTGTGGTCATAGAAAATAGTTTTTCCAATAAGAAGAACTCCTCCTTCAATTAAGTTTTATTTTTCTAACACAAGACTTGAATACGCTATAAATCAATTTCTACAAATATTGGCAGCAATTATTGATTAGGGAAACAAAATTTACCATCTTTCTTTGATCAATATAATACACGAGTCAAAATCGCTTAGTTGAAATAATTAACACCTCATTATACACCAGTCTAAATTTCAACTAGATTAAGTGCTGCAATGCAACGGTTAGTGCAGAGCTTGCCAGATGGTCTGCGGTACCCAGCGTGTGTGTACTGAGAGGTTTAGCAGACGCGGTGAGTTTAATGCATATTTTATGGCCTCCTCGACTGCGATAATAAACAAAACAACAGTATTTGATTGCGACCGGAATGATGTGCAACATCGACTTCCGAATACTCGATAGCACGGAAGACGGTGTCCGGACCGGTCCCTCCGTGTTCCGAGGGAGCGACCGAGACCGTAGACGAGACCGGGATCTGTAACAAAGGCAGAAATCGATCAGTATGTCGTCCATGTGCGTGAACATAGACGGGATAGTTTTGTTTTAAAACCGGTTGAGATCAGTTCCCATGCGGGGAGCAGAATCCATCAAAGCCGGACAGTCCGACAGATGATCGGTCACGGCTATCTCGGACAGAGCTCGCCACTCCGGCCCTTGTCTTGTCCGTGGTGCGAGTGTACTTGGCTTGTCTAATGGATTCATCAGTCCACAGTTTTTTGTTACAAGTGTTGTCTGGTTATTCGCTTAGAACCTAGTAGGCGTAGGAGAGATTCCCACCAATCACCTCTGTAAGGTCTTATGGCATCGTAATCACCTCTGTGAGAACTTATGACACCTTAATCATCTCTGTAAGGACTTATGACTCCTTAATCACCTATATATGCACTTATGGCATTTTAATCACCTATCTAAGGACGCCTTGATCACATCTGTAAGAACTTATGCCACCTTAATCATCCCTGTAAGGGCGCCTTAATTACCTCTGTAAGGACTTATGACTCCTTAATCACCTATATAAGCACTTATGGCATTTTAATCACCTATCTGTAAGGACGCCTTGATCACAACTGTAAGAATTTATGGCACCTTAATCACCTCTGTAAGAACTTATGCTCTCGAATTGAGGTGGGTAAAAAATTGGCGATGAATGGAGCAGAGTGAGTGTCAAAATGTATGTATGAAGAGAGTTCGATGTAGCATGTGTGTCAAAATTATTAGATACTTGACGTTTGCTATACAAATGTACTATTTGTCTCCGCAATAAATACTTGACTAATGACTATGTGACTATGACATCTTAATCACCTCTGTACGGAATTATGATATCTTAATTACCTCTTTAAGGACTTTCGACACCTTAATCACCTCTATAAGGACTTATGGCACTTTAATCATCTATGTACGGACTTATGGCATTTTAATTACATCCGTAAGGACTTATGACACCTTAATCGCCTCTATATGGACTTATGGCACCTTAGTCATCTCTGCAAGGACTTATGACGTCTTAATCACCTCTGTAAGGTCTTATGACACCTTAATCA
Source organism: Homalodisca vitripennis (assembly GCF_021130785.1). Lineage (NCBI taxonomy): Eukaryota > Metazoa > Arthropoda > Insecta > Hemiptera > Cicadellidae > Homalodisca > Homalodisca vitripennis. The sequence continues at coordinate 225,518,088 of NC_060208.1, forward strand.
CCTCTGTAAGGACTTATGACACCTCAATCCCTGTAAGAGACAAGGGGGCTGATAGTCATGGGAGTATACAAAGTTATTTTTGAGAAGATGGGGAGAAGGTTTTGTAGCCTAATACGTTTAAATTCCATAATTCATTACAAAAATTCCTGTTCCGCCAGTAAATACAAATCTATACTTGTTCTTTTTTGTTTTGTTCTTCAATACTAATATATTGTTTTTGTTACTGTAGAATATTGAGAGTAAATTGACCATTAGTTCCATTAAAAAAGTTAAATGTACTATGTTTCTATAACAGTTTTGGCACAACTTATTAAATTTATAATAAATTAGCTTACAAAGGGTGAAATTCTATCCTGACTGTACTAGTAGATCTTAAATTTGCTTCACTTCTCTTCAGAGAATAAATCATAAACTAGGCAAATGATAAGCAAGGTTGAAAATAAAAGTTGTCATAAACGATAGTACAGCCCATAATAAATGGCATTTGATAATCTTAACCAAAATGTTAGCCATATATTGTTTTTTGTAATTCTTAATTAGGGATTTTTAATATTTTTAAAGTACAATGTATCTAAAATTAGGCTTAAATTAATTTAGAATAGTGAATATTTTACATTACAAATGGAATTCAGTGCCAATTTTAGTTCCCTAATTTGATTAATTTTTGTCAAAAGTAAGTAAAATAGCTGTCATTAACTTTAATTAAAACTAAATTTATGAACATTTGTTTAGTTTTTTAACTGTAAATGGGTTATCGTATCAGAAGATATTCTAATTAAAGATTGTATTAGTAAACAAGTGTGGATTTTTTCCGATTCCATAACGAACGCCTCTACCGTAATATCAGCTCGTGCATTATTGTCTGTGGGCAAGTGGAAGCCGAGTCAACCACTCCAGATAACTATCCGAGCCATTGACACGCGCTATTGTGTCAGACTGAGTACATGCATGGACCACATTCAGTAGCCCTTCGTTATCTGGCTGCGATACGAGGCGAGCAAGTGAGTCTGCCCTCTCTCTACCACCATTATTGTCTGTGGGCAAGTGGAAGCCGAGTCAACCACTCCAGATAACTATCCGAGCCATTGACACGCGCTATTGTGTCAGACTGAGTACATGCATGGACCACATTCAGTAGCCCTTCGTTATCTGGCTGCGATACGAGGCGAGCAAGTGAGTCTACCCTCTCTCTACCACCATTATTGTCTGTGGGCAAGTGGAAGCCGAGTCAACCACTCCAGATAACTATCCGAGCCATTGACACGCGCTATTGTGTCAGACTGAGTACATGCATGGACCACATTCAGTAGCCCTTCGTTATCTGGCTGCGATACGAGGCGAGCAAGTGAGTCTGCCCTCTCTCTACCACCATTATTGTCTGTGGGCAAGTGGAAGCCGAGTCAACCACTCCAGATAACTATCCGAGCCATTGACACGCGCTATTGTGTCAGACTGAGTACATGCATGGACCACATTCAGTAGCCCTTCGTTATCTGGCTGCGATACGAGGCGAGCAAGTGAGTCTACCCTCTCTCTACCACCATTATTGTCTGTGGGCAAGTAGAAGCCGAGTCAACCACTCCAGATAACTATCCGAGCCATTGACACGCGCTATTGTGTCAGACTGAGTACATGCATGGACCACATTCAGTAGCCCTTCGTTATCTGGCTGCGATACGAGGCGAGCAAGTGAGTCTACCCTCTCTCTACCACCATTATTGTCTGTGGGCAAGTGGAAGCCGAGTCAACCACTCCAGATAACTATCCGAGCCATTGACACGCGCTATTGTGTCAGACTGAGTACATGCATGGACCACATTCAGTAGCCCTTCGTTATCTGGCTGCGATACGAGGCGAGCAAGTGAGTCTGCCCTCTCTCTACCACCATTATTGTCTGTGGGCAAGTGTAAGCCGAGTCAACCACTCCAGATAACTATCCGAGCCATTGACACGCGCTATTGTGTCAGACTGAGTACATGCATGGACCACATTCAGTAGCCCTTCGTTATCTGGCTGCGATACGAGGCGAGCAAGTGAGTCTACCCTCTCTCTACCACCATTATTGTCTGTGGGCAAGTGGAAGCCGAGTCAACCACTCCAGATAACTATCCGAGCCATTGACACGCGCTATTGTGTCAGACTGAGTACATGCATGGACCACTTTCAGTAGCCCTTCGTTATCTGGCTGCGATACGAGGCGAGCAAGTGAGTCTGCCCTCTCTCTACCACCATTATTGCTCTCAACTGCTACCCCTCGTTCTACTTTATACCCTCATTTTCCGCTTGAGCAATACGCGCTCAGTTCAAACTCCAAGTGAGGGGCAAATGCCATCACGGGGATGAATGGTAAATCGACGAGCGCGAGTGGTTGAAACCTTTAATAACCGTGGAGACCATATTGTAGTATAAGCATGTTACTTTCGCAACACTGGATTGTTTACCCTTACGTGTTGTCTCTCGACTCCGCTACATTTCACGTTTCCATACGGGAACACCTAATCTAGCACTTCAACTGTATCCAAATGGAATGAGATTTTGCAAACAATTCGTGTTTCATTCTAGATTCTGACATAAAATGATAGCTGGATTGTCGAAGTCAAGTTGAATTAGTGAGACAAATGTGTGATACCAGTTAATTAGGGTAATCAGTCAACTATAGATATCAAAAATAAAGAAACCCTTACAACTCCAGTCTCAATATCGTTTGTGGAGGTTCAGTAACCGTGGAAGTATGGAGGTTAAATCTGCAGTTGAGTGCAAAATATTAAATGTTATCTGTACAGGAAGCTAAATGGGTACATGGGTTTTATTACTGTTTTGCTGACTGGTATTACCAAGGAAAATGGGATGGATCACATGCATGGTAGTTTAAAAGCTTCTATTAAATCACTTTATTGTCTGCCTGTTAAGTACAAATATTTTATCGATTGTAAATTAACCCGCTATGACCTACAGTTTTGAAATTCGGAATATAGCTCAGAACAGGGTGGCAGTGCGATAGTATGAAATATCCTGCTGTAAAAAGAGAACATTTGTGTGTACTTATAAGTGTTTCATAAGTGTACATATTTCCAGTGTCCTTAAACAGAGGGAGTACCCTCTGCCCGCAGAAGATCAATTGATTTTTGGCAATGGATATCGCAGTTTTTTCATGGTTTTGCAGACATACTAGAACTCGGTTTATGTGCCATTGTGTGCAGAAGATGTATGAAGAAATGTAACAATTAATTTGTTAGGCCTAATTTTAAAATTTAGGGCGTGCCCTTATACGTAATCCATTATTTCGTGGTTATTTGGAATTGCCATGCCAAAGAAATGGGAAAGTCCTTTGCCTTTTTGTACCTCCTACAAACATATCATACCCATGATTTATGAACTTTAGAAAAAAATAGGCTATTTGTTAACCTGCTTCTTCAGTCCCGTCTGAAAGATTCTTTTCTACTAGGACTCATCATCAATGATCGTAGAGATACATTGAAGCAAAAAACCGGGAGCATATTTTGTTTTTGCACAACAACATGAAATAAACAGTCAATTTTCTCTTTATTGTTAACAAATGTATTTATGAATTAAATAGTTGTACAATTATACACATTGTCAAATAGAACGAATAGAACGCGGGTTTGAATCCAATTCTTCCAGAGAAATTTGTATTCATTTCAAAAGTATTCGAATTTATTTAGAAGTATTCGAATACGTGAACACCCGGGCTGTATTCGAATACTATTCGATTCTGTATCGATTCTGAATGCCAGCGTTAGAAATATTAAATCGGCTTTTACGCAAAATAAAATACGCACAATGCATTGTGGGCAAAATGTCTAAAAGGCGTTGTGGGTACTTAATTTCTACCCACTGACTGTTGGTGATTATTTTGTCACCAAGATCGAGATGACAGGACTTTCCTCTCGGATACCAATGACATCGCACTGATCTCATGGGCCACTAAAGCGAGAACATAATTAGTCGACCTTGACTATAAGCCCTGGCTGGGAGACAGAAGTCACAACTGTTCCGTTTTTAATGTACGAGAACCCGAAACAACTTATCATTTTTATAGCTAAATGTCCCAATTCTTAGAAATGTTAGAAAATCAGTTTTTAGAATTGGAATTACTTAAACAGGATTTTGAAAATATTTTAAGTGGAAGGTATTGGTTTGTTTTATATAATTTTATGGAATGGAAATTCTAAAATTGGATGGGAATTGATAGAGGAATTTAACTTTGCAGCTGTTAGTACGAGGGATTTTAAACACACTTAACGAAACGTAATTTGGTAAAAAAGTCTTTATTCTTAAAATCAGAACCAATAAAATTAGTACACAATTTAAAGTGTGATTGTCTGTTTATGTGTATATTTTGAATATGATCATAAATCATGATGTCTACTGTTCGTTTTCGATCAAATTTATAACAAAAAAGTTTTGTTCAAAAATAGGGTGTAGTTGATTATAAATTACTTGGGTTTTGTTTTTTACGATATTTGACCGACTTTAAAGATTTTGCAAAATATATTATCTGATTTGCTTTGAACTAAAGACTTGTACAGAATTATTTTATTTTGTATTTGAATAGTTTTTGTTTTTTGCAAGTTTGTTATTTTATATTTATGAATTAAATTGGTTCAATTTCTTGGTTTTTAAAGACTTTAACAGTGATGTGGTGTTTTAATAAGTCGACCCTGGTTAATGTAAGGTACACTTAGATTGTATTTAAGTTATTTAATTTTATAGTTCCTCTCTTTCTTAAATATTTTTGCAAATTCAGCCAACCTCAACACAAGGTCTTAGGGCCATTGTTGATACTTTTCAATACTGTAATATAATTGTTATTTTATGTCAAATAAAACATAATAATAATTATTATTATTAGTGATTATTTTGGGTAATGAGCAAATGCGATTAATAACTGATAAACAAAATGTAAAGTAAAGAAAAGATGTCTTATTTTACCAGGCGAAGTTAGGGCTAAGAAGCTCTCTCCAACACTTAACCCGGGGTCCAACGGTTTAAAGGTGACTTCCGAACCATCACCAATGGCCGGGCAGGCGGGCTGCTTGCAAGGATAGGATCGCTCAGCGGTCACCCATCCAAGCTACAGCTTGGAACCAATAAACAAATCAGTGAACTTGAAAACTTAACCTCAAGTCAACTAAGCATTCCAACCATCTGACCTCTTTACATAAATTTAAGGGATGAAAGTCCAATGCCTAAGGGTTTCTCTCTTAAAGCGCCTTTTTACAGAAAGAAAGAAAGACAGCAAATTAATGTCTTATGCGCCTAAAACATTACTTAAATAAAGAATTACTCATCATCACCGGGGAAAAACTAGTATTGAAGTTGAAACAAAAATATTCACAAATTTAATTGGCAGCGAATTTCCTAAAATCCTTACAGAGAGTCCAAAAATACATGTCAAAATTTCCAGATTCAGACTTGTGCAGTGACAACGCCTAGACTGGACTCCAAGCAGATTTTGCGTTTGAACCCTGTTCTTTCCCTTTCTTTTTTCCTTTCTTTTCTTTATTTTTGTATATTTTAATACCTCCCCCACCTGACGAAGAGGGTAGACCCCAATCCTGGAAACGTTGTGTTATACCTTTTTGTAACATTTAACGATGGCAAATTCCGCATGGTCAATAACAAACTTTAAACAAGAACATATTTGATGTTTCATGAAGAATATGATATTGCACGAGCCGCGAAGTATTGACGGATCGGTTATAGTAAAACGAGACAAAAACATCATCAACCGGCTTGAATTGCCGTAATTGACGGTGTGTTTGATGGTGGGATGCGGCTAAACCGTAGCGATGTTGTCTAACACAGAAGCGTTGCTGGATGTTCCCCCAGGCGACTGTCAGTGTTGTTGCTGATGTGTTTAGTCTTGGATCACTCACTCACCCTACACCAGCCTGCCACCGTCCTGTACACACCATATCCTTGTCATCTTCAAACATTTCCCTTTTATTTTTTTAATAATCAGAGTCTATATTAGTAGTCAGAAAGCCACATTAAGTATAGTCATGGCTTTAAGTATATTTATTCTTAAAGCCATGATACGTTTCCGACTACGATTTTTAATTATTAAATAATTTGGTCCATCAGTTATGGACTATGCAATAAACTTACTATAATCTTTTTTCAATACCCTGTTTTTAGGTTCCTTGTTTTATTTTTTAATACTAACTAGGTTTTGAATTAAGAGTTGGCTGCACTGGTGGGTATTTCGATTTCAGCCCCAAAGAACTATTTTAAACCTCAACAACTTTTAGAATTTTATTTTTGGTTATATGCTACAGTTATGCGATGTCTCATTTTAAAAATATAATAAATGCGCAAACTTTTCGAACTTGTATTGATTTTTTTACAAAAAAATCTGAAACCTTCTTGTAATTTATAGTTTCAACGCTAAAAGGTTATTCACTTTTCAAGAAAAACATTTAAATGGTTATTTAAGATATCTATATAATTGTCATCAATATGACTCTAAAGCAAAGAAATAAGGGATGTAAAAGTGATTTAGGTTGAAAATTGGTCATACGGGGTGAAATAAAAAACGTTTCACTGTAGTCAAAAATAACACAGATTGTTTTATTATCACACCAATAATAAGATACCCAACGCTAAAATCTGTTGCAAATTGAAACGTGATTACGTGCTAATTAACTGAGCAAATTAATGGAACCGTAATTATAAATATTTTATACAACCTTTTATTGTTTTTACACAGGAGTAAAATCATACAGACGTGGTGTGCTGTGGTTTGGAGGATTATTTCAGTTAGTTATGAGATTGGACGGTAGGGCTGCGCTACATGGCTTTGATCATTAGCTTACCATTCTAATATCTGCTAATTGACCTCTCAGTCCACAGATGGCAGTCCGATCGCTCTCTTACGCCGTGTCTCAATTTATGGCATTGGATGTCTTATCTATTGTGTAACTAATACAATCAAAGATACAACCCAGCGAAGGATATTGCTCAAGAGGATGGAAAAGTACTGTCTGTCTATCCCACGATATCTGGAAAACTTACCTAGAGACTTGGAACATGGAGCTTCATTTCTAACCGTGTCTACACCGAGTTCGATAATGGTGTATGTCACTTCTTGGATTTGGCTGGGCATTAGCAAACACTTTTACTTAAAGGTAACCGTGATGGTAACGAGGAAATAACAGAACAAATATGTAGACAAACACTACAATCGTATGTGATTTTAATATATGACATATTAACATGTACTAAGTACACTAACACATGTAGCATCATTTTTTGGGGACTTGTTAAGTAAAAGTTTATTATTTAGGGACTGTTATGCAACAAAAATAAAAATGTATCATATGGCAAAGTACCCTCAGAAAGATTTACTGCATGCAAATTAATTTCTACATAGACAAGAATGAGTTATATCACGGTGCAGAAGAAATTGGATCTGGCTGATCGTCATCGAAGTCTATCACTCAGAATGCTAACACAATTTTTATTTTTTCTGATGGGGACGTTCTGTATGATTGTCTTCCACAATTTGAAACGTAGTTCTTAAACACAGGTTATTACTATAATATTACAATATTACTATAAAACTGATTACAAACACAATTAAAATATTCAGTATAGTAGCGCTATCTATGCGTTACGGAATAGAACTAGGTTTCCAAATCCCCATATGGGTGCAAAATTATATTCTCTGAAAAATTAAGGGTCGAGAGGTGGGGCTCCAGTTTTCTGATAGTTCTGAGGTTCGATTCCCAAGCCGTTCTCAATGAAAAAGGTGTACAAAATTCTTATTTTACGTAAGCTGCTGGTGAGTAGACCTAATAATCGTTACATCACTTCTTATTTTGTAGTGTTATAACAGTAGGGTAAAATAAACTGTCCATCTCGACGGTTTCTAAATTGTATTTTCTTGTGACCAACTACATTTTTGAAGGCAGCATTGATATTAGAAGGCAATTGTTAAAAAGGTTTCAATCTGAAACTGTTACATAATTCATAAGTTATAGAATAGTAGAAGGAATTCCACAAATCCTACAACGTATAAGAATTCTGTTCGTATTCCCTAAATCTCTGCCGAACGGGATGGATGGATTATAAGAAGCTTCGCGTCAAGGCATCTCAGGTGCTGTACTTAGCGTCAAGTCTTCAGCCGTCGTTATTCTATCCGCTTGTCTTCGCTCTTACATCCGCCCTCGCTACATCAGGGAATTGTATTCCTCTGAGTATTGCTCAAACTTATCGTGTATAGCCACACGTGTCCGCTTGATTTTGCCCACGTGGATTTGACAATTTCGAAGAACTTTAGAGACTTACATTTACTACTTATGTATTTAAATCAAGTCGTTTTATAATGTTGTAACTTTATTTCAATTTTATTCCGAAGAACTTGACACGTTAAAATCAGAATTTTAATCCTATATCTTATAGCCTCCATACAATAGCCTTGTGCGTTAGACGTGTTTAGGTTCCCCATTCTTCTTTCTTCATATGAAGAGGAGAGGTATATTCCACTATTTCTGCCATCTAGGAAATTAAATCATTTATCGTTGTTAAAAACTGAATGCAATTTATCACAAATCAAATTTATAAACAATATAGGTTTATCACTAAGGTATGTCTACAGCTGCTGTTTTAGTTCTATCGAATATATTAAGGCGATAGATAGCTTTGGCCAAGATCTTTAATTATGACAATCTTATGTACATCCATATTCCACAAACTTCTACTGCCTAAGGAATTTACATCACTGCATAATGCGTTAGTTTCGTAACAAGTTCAAGTTTAAATTTGAGGTGTAGGGGTAAAAATAAATGTATGTCGATATACATAAATAACTGTTAAAATGTTTCTTTGACAGAGGAGCAAGAGAGTGTCGATCAACGCTGCGAATCGCTTTGACTTTCTGTCGCAAGGAAGTTCGTTTTTACTATCACGTTCGAAAACCACTAGTTGGCTATTGCAAGTTGCAATTTGCAAGGATATAATTTTCAATTTCAGTCCAGATTCGGGTTCTTTCAATTCCTTAAAGCATGAGTGAGCCAATGTAACTATTCGTCAAATATCCAAAGGAGGATGGTCCAAAAGTAGACGAGTGTTGAGTTTTCGTCATAAAATTTCCATTATAAAGGTTTCAAGGTATGATGACGGAGAATGCTCAATAGCGCAGTCATATATTAACAAACAACACCTTTTGAAACAAAACATTTCAGGTAAATTAACATTGAAGTGGCAAGTAAACAGTCCAATATAGTAATAGTATAAGAATTAATTAGAAAGAAAGGAGGTAAGGCGAGGAATAGAACAGTATACAAGTAGAGGTTGTAGTACACAATGGGCATCATTGGACGAAGAATATGAACAACCACAGGGTCCAAAAAATATTTAAAAAAGCTGTATGTCCTGACTGAAACCACGGCCGCCTGGTAGCGCTGTAGCATGTCCCATTAGACATGGCTGGACTAACCGAAACTTGAGAAGCCTGACCCTTGTTCCTAGTGGGTCTACACGAGCATTTCACAGTCGGGTGAGCGCCTGCTCGCCGCCCTTGTCGCGCGACATGCAAACTGTCCTGCTCCATCCTGCTTTCAAACCTTTCCTCGGTGTGAAGACACAACCATCGGGTAGCGTTGTAACATTAAACATATTTATTACGACATGGCTGGACTAACTGAAACTTGAGGAGCCTAACCCTTGTTCCTAGTAAGTCTACATGAGCATTTCACAGTCGGATGATCGCCTGCTCGCCGCCCTTGTCGCGCGACACGAGAACTGTCTTGCTCCTTCATGCTGCCAAGCCTTTCTTCGTTGCGAAGCCACAACCACCTGGTAGTGTTGTAGCATTAAACATGTACTATTGAACATGGCTGGACTAGCCGAAACTTGAGGAGCCTAACCCTTGTTCCTAGTAGGTCTACACGAGCATTTCACAGTCGGATGATCGCCTGCTCGCCGCCCTTGTCGCGCGACACGCGAACTGTCTTGCTCCTTCATGCTGCCAAGCCTTTCTTCGTTGCGAAGCCACAACCACCTGGTAGTGTTGTAGCATTAAACATGTACTATTGAACATGGCTGGACTAGCCGAAACTTGAGGAGCCTAACCCTTGTTCCTAGTAGGTCTACACGAGCATTTCACAGTCGGATGATCGCCTGCTCGCCGCCCTTGTCGCGCGACACGCGAACTGTCTTGCTCCTTCATGCTGCCAAGCCTTTCTTCGTTGCGAAGCCACAACCACCTGGTAGTGTTGTAGCATTAAACATGTACTATTTAACATGGCTGGACTAGCCGAAACTTGAGGAGCCTAACCCTTGTTCGTAGTAGGTCTACACGAGCATTTCACAGTCGGGTGAGCGCCTGCTCGCCGCCCTTGTCGCGCGACATACAAACTGTCCTGCTCCATCCTGCTTCCTAACCTTTTCCTCGGTGTGAAGACACAACCATCTGGTAGCGTTTGTAACATTAAACATATTTCTTTCAACATGGCTGGACTAACTGAAACTTGGGAAACCTGACCCTTGTTCATAGTAGATCTACACGAGCATTTCACAGTCGGGTGATCGCCTGCTCGCCGCCCTTGTCGCGCGTCATGCAAACTGTCTGCTCCATCCTGCTTCCAAACCTTTCCTCGGTGTGAAGCCCCCTGGTAGCGTTGTAGCATCTCCCATTTAGTCATGACCGGACTATAAAAATTTGAGAAAACTGACTCTAATCCCAGTAGGTCAACATGATTTATCTCTCTTGCTCTTCATTCGTAATATTATAAGTGTTAGCAAAACGTATTAACATCGACGGATATTTGGAGAATCACTTAGCCCTTCTTGTTGTCTATGCCTAGACTTTGTAAAAAAGTGATTTTACGTTTAAATAAAGATTTGAAATTAATAGTTTAGCACTCTTTTTTCTAATCAGCCTTAATTACTCTGGATATGCACTTTTTACTTGACAATTCCTTAATAATCAATTCTAACTCGTTACAATAATTCCAAAATAGGAGACAGTGCTGCTGAAGGTTTTTCAGTAAAAACCTCCCTCCCATAAATAATAACCCTCCTTCTGTATAATATAATTATTATAAAGAATCTTATCATGGTTAAAGCTAAACTTATTTTGTTATGAAAGCCCGCATTTCTTTCTGTATTATCCATTCAAACATATTTAGTGACAAAATAGGATTCTGAACAGTTTTTTTTATAAGTCTCAATTCGGCATTCGAACATAACCAGTTCTGATGCGTTTGCCAGTGTTTCTGTTTCTACATTTTTTTGCCATTAAACTGATTTAAGACAAATTCTATATAGATATTAGACTTATTTTGCTGTACCGGCTCACTACATTCACACATTGCGCTATACAAATATCATTACTTTAACACATAAAGACCTCGCACATACTTACGTGAAGAATAGGTGCAGGTATGGCTACATATTCTTTAACTACCTGTGTTATTTGGTTTAAAATTGCTACAGGACCGCTTTTATAACCTCTGCTTTTGATTTCTTACAAGCGACGTTTCTGAATCAAACTCAACAGAATCAGATTCCTTCTTCATATGTGGCAGAATCGCTGGAGTCAACTCGGCGACGAAATCTGCTTAATGAGGGGAAGGTAGTTCATTTCCAACCCGCTTACCCCTCCCCCTTTCTTTGTGTTGGCGAATTGGGCACGGTGTTTAAAACTCAACGCCAAACATTCAGCTGAACTCTTTACAAATTCCTGTCGGTTCGGTCCGACATTGAATATTAGGGCTTTTACTGCTAAAGTACCGCGAGCTCTTCACAGGCCGTGCGTGCGTGGGGTTATCACACAATTGTTTCAGAATGAGTATATATATACGTGTGGGGGAGTATATATCGGCGATGAGAGGGCATTGTGTCGACAGGGCAAGGGGCTCATCATGGCCAATTAGCAAAGTGGAAAATATGTTGATTAATTACAGCCCCTGGGAAGGCATTGTTGCCAATACAATAGCACTGTATACGCTCTGTAGACGGTAACTAGTAGAGCACAGTGCATCGCTTCCTGGCAAACCTAACCTTCGGGTTCTAGCCATAGTCGTGTGTTCCATTCTGTACGGAGCTGGAATCCAGTCTTACGTAGTTATAAATATTCTTGTCATCGTGGCTTTGAAAGTAAAATAATTGGATTACTTCAATGAAATTTGTTTAAACAATTGCAGGCTACTTACACTTGCTTGTGTGGATGGTTAGTTCTTCAAACAATTTACACAAAATAGGAACATGAATTTAACAATTTACCAAAGCATTGGGAACTGTAAGATTGCTTTGAAGAAATTAAATATAAGAATTTAATTTTGGGTTTCACTTTGGAAATTGTTGGTGTTATATAAAATTTTACCATGGATATGATAGTAAATATTACAATTTTCCACTGGTCATAGTATTATATTCTTAATTAGTTAAAATCATTTTCTGGTACGAGCTACCCATCATGGTTTTGAAAGTAAAATAATTGGATTACTTCAATGAATTAAGGCTACATACTCGTAGTAATTGCTTGTGTGGATGGTTAGTTCTTTAAACAATTTATACGAAATAAGAACAAGAATATAACAATTTACCAAGGCATTGGGACCTGTGAGATTGCTTTGAAGGAACTAAATATAAGAATTTAATTTAGGGTTTCACTTTGGAAATTTTTATCGTTATTTAAAATTTGACCATGGATATAATAGTAGCCTAAATATTACATTTTCATAGCATTATATTTTTAATTCATTAAAATAATATTTCGGTAGCTCGTAATACTTAACATCGATTTATAAAATAAATTATATCAGCTACTTTAACTAAGCTAATTATTTGTTTGAATATACGTTTTGGAAGCATGTACCAAATATGTGCATGATTATTTCACTAAAAGAGAGGTTTAATTTAATTTATTTAATTAATTTTTGTTACTTACACAAATGAACAATTACGAGAAAGCAATCACCAGTTTCTTATACAATTGCTCTGTTATAATCATAGATTAACAGGTATAGTTCTGGAATTTACAAGCCATATTTCTGAAGTTCATATTTTCATTTATCTTCAATAATGCGAGCCTTCAACGAAAAAGGTTTCCAATTCTCAATTAAGAAGACTATTGTCCTATAATAAATTTTAAGTAAAATATTAAGTAAGTTTACCCTTTTTACAATTTTTATTTTTAAATTCGATTCTGAGTGTTACGTTATGGTATAGATTTGCATTATGACATCATTTGAATGCAAATGATCATTTAAATCATTATCAAAATCATCATTTGGTCATTTCTTTTTTGATGATATTTTTTTGATGATCATTTTTTTTATTTGAATTGTATGTATATATGTATTTTGGGAAAATAAAGAAGATTGAATTTGAACTTGAATATGAATTTGAATTTGTCACTAAATGCTAGTGTAAGAATTATGGAATATATAATTTTGTTTAATGAATTATATTTAATAAATAAATCGGATTGACGAAACATTCTTAAAGGTTGTATTGAATTTATTATATTTTGAACAAGTATTATCCCAACATATATTTTACTAGCATAATAACGTGTGTAACAAAGATGAGAGATTATTAATATGGTGCTTTGCACCACAGGGAAATCGTGAATAAAATGATGCGAAGCCAAGAAGTTTATAAAGCATCACTGTAATATTACTTAAAACTGTTGTTCTCGTAGAATGTTGTTATTGTTGTTACATGGGAACTTGATAAATACTAAGTTGCCGACCCAGGAGAGCCCCGGGGTATGAATCCAATCACTTCCTCTCCTTCACTTCACTTAAGTTTCAGATTCTTCCAACTCGGAAAGTTCTTGTCAGGCGTCGGTTCGGTATCGCATGTACAGAGGCTGTTATCTTACACGATATGCCAAAGTTGCGCTCTGAAATGGCTTTAGTTGAAACTTCGACTGATTTTAGAAAGTTCTCTAATACTTCAATACATTGCTGTGTATTTTCAGTGTTGGGAAAGGTAAGGACTTTTCAATAGCTTTTCTTCGGCGATCACAGCATAACAGTGCTTAATATATTCCCCTTTCTTTTCGAAAACACCAAAATGTTTAATTTAAATTTGTATCACTTTTTTAATAACATTACTGTACTAACCAGAAAATTTTAGTGAATCACTATTTCCAAGGCATTTGGTGAATTGTTGAAAAACTGCTCTTACTGTATTTAAAAATTTTGCTTAGGGCTATCGAGAATATCCTCATAATAAATAATGAGGAACTATTATGTCAATCAATAGACATTTAGCTATAAATACATCTTTAAGGCTCTCTGGATGTAAAAAGCGACATAAAATACCTCAAAACATAATATCAGATTTAGTCGCAAAATGTATAATGGAAACCTCAAAATTCATTATGCAATTCTAATAATTCTTACTATGCATTTCAGCCACCATCTTGGCTAGCGATTTTAGTGGAGATATAACATTTCAACTACAATTTGGTCAAAGTAATTAACAATCGATGATAACTCGTATTAAGTATTAAATTCTGGGCAAGATACATTTTTTATAATAAATTAATTTGATATATGTTTGTTTTCTTCTTGAATTTATAAAAGAATATCATTATTAATAATTATTGATCTTACTGGATTACATACCGTATTGTGCAATCAATAAACATTCTTTTACATTTTATATAACTTTTCTTAGACTGTTAGGTTTCCTTGTGATAAGTATTTATAGTTTTTCCCTGAATTTATAAGAACGTTTCATGATAATCACAAATTATATTAAAAAATGTAGCCTCACTTTGGGTATGGCGGTTTCTTTGAGATTCATAAGTAGTTACTTTGTGTGGAACTTTTGATGGGATTGCCTCCAATTCGTTTTAAATTTTTGTGGGACTTCAATTTCGCAAGATTCTGTTTTGACAGTATCCAATTGTGAAGTAATATAGTTTCGCTATAGTTATGAAAAAAATATTACAGGATTCTAATTTTATTAATTTCCTAATACAGTTTTTTACCGTATATGAAATTGTTCTGCAATTTTAACAAATGACAACTGGAAATAATTGCCGTTTATAAATATCGGAATAATGTCACCCCCGCCCTGTTTTATGCCCTTTAAAAGTGTGTTACAATTTGGCTGCTTTAGTCTTCAATCATCCCCTCTCCCTTAACAAAACGTTCGAGGTGCGCAAGGGTATGCAATTGGAAGGGTATACAATAATTTATTGATGGGCGTTTAAACGTCAGTAAGGTTTGAATAGCTTTTCACTACTAATTTCAAAACCCAACTAATATATGACTCTAATAGGCGTAAAGGAGAATCTAAACAATCCCAAAATGTCAATCTAGTTCTTTAATATTGTCACTCTATACTCTGCCTTCTCAAAACTGTTTGCGCCAAAGTCTGCTCAGGAATTTTTGTTCTGAGATCTTTATCCAAATACTACCCGAGTCAGGTACTGATTACGGCGTATTATGGACTGATTTACCCCCACCTCGCTTATGGAGTGGTCCTTTGGGGAGCTTGCAGCAAACACACAATTTCAAAGAGCATTTAGATTCCCAAAATAAGCAATTCGAATAATCGCCAAAATCAAACTTAGAGAGTCGTGAAGGGAAGCTTTCCAGAAATTGCAGCTGTTGACTGTTGCCGTGCTTGTACATTTTGGAAACAACTGTATTTTGTATGAGGGAATGTGCCTTAACCAGAGGCCAAGACATACACATGTATGAGACACGTGGGAGAGCTAACTACCGAACTGGGAGATACAGAACGGTGGTTTGTGAACGCCTGCCCTCGCAGGCGGGTGTTCATTTCCTCAACAGACTGCCCAATTCAATTAAAGATGCTCCAACACCTAAGGCCTCAAACACTTCTTGGTGTCAAAAGCATTCTATAATGCAGGTGAGAATTTGGCATTCCACTGGGAGACCGCCCAATTAGAAGACCGATCTCGCTTTACTAAGTGGGTCGCATTGGCGGTGGTGAATGAAAGAGGAGTAATTGTAAAATTGTATTTGTGAGTGTGTAATGCTGTATGAATGTCAGAAACTTTAAATACCCATGACGTTTGCCATACAATGTAAATATTATCGTTGCAATAAAAAAGATTTGATTTGAACTCAATCCTATATAACTTATGGCCAAATACAGACAAAAGCGTGTGAAGATAATTGTTACTCCGTCCATCTTAAGATTTCATATGTTTTCTAATTTGAACTTAATTGTTTACGTAAACTTCGATCCAAGCTCCCTCCTGAAAGAATCTGGACAACAAATTACGTTTGCGAAAAAGTCTTTGGGGATCTGGGGTTTTAAAGAAAATATTTAGATGTTAAGTAGACGGCCTGGACAATTCCGAGATAGCACCGAATTTTACCTTGATTGCACATCGCCTCTTACCATGATTGTCTGAGTGCCGGTCGGAGATGGATGTGAAGTAGCTGGATCTATTGAAGAGCGACGCGAAGTCTGTGATTGGCAGGAAGGGTTACCTGACAATAGGGTGGTGTCGGTGGTGGGAGAGGGGGTGTACTGGGAGCGGGGGGTTTTCGGTGTAAGATTTCACTCTAGACATGGTTCTCCTCCCCCCCTCCACACCCATCAGATTCATTACAACGCAAGCCGAACAATTTACCAACAGCTAATCTCTTATCTTGGATAACTTCGGGGCCGAAGATGCTGCGATTCATCGAGCAATGCTGCTTCTTAACAAAAGAACAAGTAACCCATCTAGTTGTAGGAGTTTGTGGCTCGACGTTGCGATCACAATGCGGACTTACACATTTACAATAAGTAGTTTTTGAGTTTGTAAGGCCAGTAATTGACCATTGTTTAATGTAGGTATACGTTTAGAAATTATTGTACATTAAAATTAAAGCAGTTACAAAAGCTTTACACCAAGAATAGGATTACCCAAAGTCATGTGTGTTTATTTGGGCGGCATTTTTTAAATCCACGTATAGCTCTATTAATTTTTGAAAATTAATTGTCTGAGTATCATGCAACTCTCAAAAGATAGTCTAATTGATATTATTCCCGATAATAATTCCTATCATTTCATAAATCAACAAAACAGTAAGCCAACATTTTACAGTTTTTAAACCATTTAAGAACTTGATAATTTGACACTGAAAACAATGGTGTATTTAATTACCAATACATTATTAAAAAGTTTTAGTAAGCCTAACACAAATATTTCCAAGATAAATAATTGTAATACAACTTGAAACAACCTATTGCAATAAAAGATTGTGAAGACTGAAAAGCACAAAATACAGAAAGCATAACAAAATCTAACTGGAACTCTTTGTATACCTCGTAATCTGCGTGACTTAGCGCACCACTACCTAAATCTTTGACTGGTCTTAAAGCTTCTATCAGATATATTCCATTAATTAAAGAAGAAGTAAAAAAGAATTACAAATGTTTGTGACATCTTAAAATTACACGATAACTCTGGGTTATCGTTAAGATAATTTTTAAACTTATTAACTACCCAAATTTAGATTATCTACATTTTATTATAATCCAATTTTTAGTTGATAACGTATTTTCCAGAGTTACTCTTTAAGGTTATAGGTTATTTTAAAAACTATAAAATAATTCAATTATGGAATTAAATAACTGGCATTTATATAATTATACATTGTAATTGATTTTCAATTTATTCTCATTGCTTTTTGTAGTTTAAAACTACAAATATTTTGATTTTATATTTTTCTATATAAAAAAATTATTTTAACATAAATAAATAATACAGGGTGTTTACCTCTCTAGTAATATTTTGGGGATTTATACAAAATACAAGATAATAACCTTTATATGAATTTAGGTCAGAAATGATTATTTTACCGCCTATCTTCCTGTATTTGTTTTTTTAGATACTATTTTATTTCAGAAAAGAAAGAAGGTAGGTAATAACTCAATATTTACACAGTTATTGGTATTGCAGTCTGAAATCAAGAGAAAAATTAATTACAGGATAAATCTATAATCATTTAAAGTTTCAAGACGGCGGACGATTTTTATAGCTTTAAACCGTAAAAACCAATAAAATTATGAATTATTTTAGAATACTCAAAGTTTTTAAATTTAAAATGCAAACATTAACATTTAACATTAAACGTTTTGCCACCTAGATAATAAAAAATGGTAAAGAAATAATTTTTAACTGTTATAATGCACGGTCAATGATGGCGTAAATATGTAAACAATAAAACTTTTGCCAGGTATTGCAACAGTTACAAGCTTATATTGACATTATTTCTTGATAATTTTAAAAATCTATGTGTTACAAAGCTTGCATTTCAATGTAGCAACTTTTATTGTGCGTCTTGTTCGTTTGTACCGTATTAAGTACCGTGAAGACTAAGGGTCCCTTCAACTGGCACGATCCTTTTTCCATTATTGTTTTTAGTGGCAGAAGTCTGCAGGAGTTGAAAATCCGCATTGCCCGTTCTTTTGAAGCTCTTTTCGATGTAGGTCACAAAGACAGCTGTATTGTTCTTTGTTTATTATATCCATCGATTTTCGTATTAGTATCCCACTTTCATCCGTGCCGGTGTGATGTGTGATTGTGTTTCTCGTACTCGTGACTTGTGCTCGGGACTTTGATCCTCTGCAGTGACAACGCCTGGACTACACTACAAACAGCTTTTGGGTATGTTTCAACCCTTTTCTTTCTCTTCTTTCTGTTCCTTATTTTTGTATGTACTAATACCTCCCCGACATGACGAAGAGGATAGATTCCAATCCTCGAAACATTGTGTTATACCTTTTGTAACATAACGATGGCAAAAGTTGCACTACTGTATTTTCTCTCTTTGATAATTTAGCACTCGGTCAGTACATTGATACCACTCAAGCCACTTCAAAGTTCCGCTACTCGTATAGACCACAAGCATCAACTACAAAACTCTGCACTTTACTCACGTGACACAAAGGTCAAGCAGTTTTACTCCAATTCACCTGTCAAGAGTTAATTAATACTCGGTGATTGTTAACAATTATTTCATACACAATATCTCTCAACGGACACTTGGATAACTTGACCCTTTCTTGAGCTGCAGCCTTCGTGTTTCTCTATATTTAAAAAGCGAAATTTTACTTAAATGTTTAATATAATTGTTTCAACATTACTCTATTAGTTAAATTTGAGTCCATCGCATCGGGAAATTAAGTAGTTTCTGAAAATAACAAACATAATTGAATTACCAGTGAGTAATAAAAGGAGCAAGAATTAAAGTTGGTTGCATAAAATACTAGGAAAACTTTCTGTATACAACTTTTTGTATACGCAAATAAAACTTATTTCCGCTCTGATATCTATACTGTAAAATTAAACAGCAATAGTGATACGTTAAGAGTATAATAATAATAAACACAATTTGTTCACTAAAAGTGTTGTCAGTCACAGTTTTGCAACACAAATTGTTGAATTTAAAAGTGATTTGTGATCCGACTGTTGACATTATTATGCATTGGTGAGGTAGGCGTCGATTAATGGATTGTAATTGATACAATCAACTGCATCAAATCAACAATATCGTATTAATTTTATGGAAAGTGAATTAACGGTTCGGTAGTTACAAACTGTTTCAGGTTATATACAAGGCCAGTTCAAACTCGTAAAATAACATTTTAATGGGAAGAAAACGTGATTTTCCGGACATTTGCCATCGTTTAGTTAAACAAAAAAATCAGTAACGCTAAGTTTTGAGATCTGCAATCTGATCTCTTCTTCAGGTAAATCTCTTCTTTACTTGAAGAGATCAGATTGCAGATCTCGAAACGTAATGTTACTAATTCTTTGTACACTGAACGATGGTAAATGTCCGGAAAATCCTGTTTCCTTCACAATACTTCCATCGTCAAAAACAAACTTCAAACAAAGAATTTTAATGTGGATTTTTTAAAATTTCACTTTGTCGTTAATATCAAGACGCTGTTTAAAAAATGTCTACACGAAAAAATATTTGTTTGAAAAGTAATAACCTTCAAATAAATGTAACCTTTTAACTATTTTTCTTGCAACGAGATCTGAAGGGTATTAAACTCCCTAAATATCAAGTCTCTAGCACGATAAGTCCTACGTGACACAAGCGGTATTGTTAGCAGTAGGCCTAATAGTTACTGCTAATTTGTTATTTTTTACAGTCTTTCCTAATGATGTGGTTTTACAGTACCTCCGTAACGTAGTCTCATATGGAATGAGACACTCTTGAGAAAGTGAAAATCTAACGTTATAAAATGTATACGACTCGGGAATTATTTCTTTTGACTTTAACACTGATTGGCAACAGTGCAATTCAACCCGCGCGAGTTACTCGCCATCCGAACATAACCTATAATACCTACATATTCCATGACAATTACTTCCTATCTTTGCAACTCTCCCGTATTGTTATTAGCTTTTGTTATTGTATTGCTATTTTGTTATATTAGCTTTTGTTATTAACTTTTGTTGTTTCGAATCTTTTTATTTATTCATTAATTAGCTATAAATGTTTATATTGAATAATTAATATGGTTATTATAGCGAACAAAAAGGTTGTACGGTTAGTGACTTCAGTTATATGTGTTATTTATACACTTCACGAATATTAATTATGGTGGGATCGATCCAGGTAAGGTTTTTATCAATGCTCTGCATTACACGGAATTCAAAACTGTGACAGCGATGTAAATACATTGCATTCTGTATAAAACCCGTGAACAATATATATTTCTATTCTCTATTGTAAAGGTAAAAAAGAAAACTCTAGGGAAATCTTGGACCTGCTGATGAAAAAGTTTATTACTGCTGAAAGGAGTCTGATTAGTGTTGTAGTTACTGGAGAAAAAGGGTTTTTTGTTCTAGCAATGAATGGCATTTTAGTAATAATATAGTATATGTTACAGCTAGTAATTCATTAGTGGATCACTTTGCCCTAATGTGTAATATTATTTGTAAAGTAGGAAGTTCATAAATATTTTGAACTGAGCAATGTCTCAGTTTTGAAAATGAAAAGAACAAGAGCAAAGGCGAATTTTAACTAATATTACCTAAATTTTAAATTATTTTTATTTACCAAATCAAATTAAATAATTGGGAAGAATGCAATTATATGATGTTACTGGAAGTTCAACAGTAAATTATTTTTTTTTAACTTCTCAGTTTTATAACTGTTTTTATCTCAAACACGTGAGGGTTCTTCAGTCCCCCCCCCCCATATTTGTATGTCAAAATGAATGAAGTATAGAAGCACAATCAATGTAAGGAATTTCATTATGATCACGAAGAATAATGTATATTCCGCTAAGAGAAAATTATGGCTTATTATGGTACAATTATATAAGCAATATAAACTGAGACTGCATCTAAACAATGTTATTTCCAAGGCAAACTTATAAAACCTTTGTACTGAAGCTTGTTTTAGCTCGAAGTGATAGGTCGGACAAATTGTTTGAGTTTATTTCTGATAAGGTAGTAAAAGGCTTAGAAGCCAAAGGGTACAAGTTACTTTCTTTGATAAATTGAGTTACGTGAAGAAATAGGTTAATGAACACGTTAAAAATATTGGAGGCTAAGAGATATGCGTATTTTTATACTGTGACGAGATCTAGCCGGTAATATTCGAACTTCTTTCGGAATCGGCTGTTTCACAAAGAGGCCAAGGGATATAAGTGATGCTTACCCCTTGGCCACTTACTGACAGTTTAGGCTACTGTGGGTTACCTTTGAAATTTTGTTTAACAACAGGCTCAGTTTTAAGATGTTATGATATGAGAGACCTTTAGAAAATTGTATTTACTCCAGTACTAACATGTAACATACTGTAAAGTTTACTTAGCGAGACAGTTATGGGCAATATAATTTATGTGCCTATAACATTGGAACAGTTAATACCACCATGGTTTTTGGCAGAAGGGTCCTATTTGACAACTTTTAGTGACAATTGTCCCAGGATCAGATTGTGGTCCTTGCTATGCCAACTTACTATAAATAGTAAAACTTATTCATCAAAGTTTTCCACAGAACATTCTTTAGCCCGGATTAGACTAATGGTCATGGCTCAGTAAACTATCAGTAGTAAAATTTACACAGCCTTTCTAGAAGGAAACAGGATTATTCCGGACATTTGCCATCGTTCAGTGATACAAAAAAATCAGTAACACTACGTTTCGAGATCTGCCATTTGATCTTCAAGTGATCTTTCTTCAACCTGAATAAGAGATCAGATTAAAGATCTCGAAACTTAGTGTTACTGATATGTTTGTATCACTGAATGATGGCAAATGTCCGGAAAATCCTGTTTCCTTCATAATCCTTCCATCGTCGAAAACAAACTTCAAACAAAGAATTTTCTAGAATAATGCTTTAAACACTTTGAATATGTTCTCTCAGGGGTTCGATTTAAGTAGTCGAACTTGCGAGTACAGAGTGTAAATGTTACTTTTAGAAAAATGCAATCTATAAAAATGTTTAAATGGAATTAAGTGATCTGGTATGCATGGTTCGGCTAGTATTATAAACCTATTTTACAAAAGGCACAGAAGTGCACAATTTTCTCCCGGCCATTTGAATTGGAAAACTGGTCATCTCTTACAACTGAGACACGTACTAAAGCTAATATTAAAGCTTTACCTATTACTATCAGCGAATAACAATTTCTATTTGAATGATGGTTTCGTCTCAGAGCAGTAATGACAATAGCCTCAGAGCTTGAAAGAGACTTGAACGATGAGTAAGCCGAGACCCTTAGTTACCAATATTGATAAGAAGTGTAATTTTATATTTATGGACCAATATTTAATGTACAAAAACAGAACGTTTGGCAATAATTTGGTAAAATGCTGAAAACTTAAATATGTCTGAAGTAATTTTGTATTAATAATTATTAAATAATTTTAAAACATTATCTAAACTATTATTTACTTTTATATAAGTACAAAAATGAGAAATTAAATAACACTAAGGTCACTTATGAAATACGGCCTGGCATAATGCAATATGGTAAAAACAGTTTGACGTGTTACATTTATGTTGTTATAATATTAAAATTTTCTGCAATGAATTGTGAGTATTGTGTAATTTTTACGAAATAACAGTAAGTACTCACTTCGCATAGAAATCGCCGATTGATAAAACTGTTATCTTCTCTTTTATTTTTATTAAACCGGACTAATTAAAAAAAAGTTCAAGTTCGCACCAAAGATGGCACAGCCAATTCTTTTAAAATATTAACAAACATGATCAATACAAGATAAGGCCGTTAGGAATAAGGCAGCATTTCAACCTCTTCGTATTAAAAATTAATGTTAATAGCACAACTATTGCCAACCTGCCATAAAACTGAAGTGAAAGTGTAGCTGGCGAAGCTGATGTATTTTCAATGCTGCCGTGAATCCAATGAAACTGGCATTAGATAGCAAAGATTGTCTGTCCGATGATTGGAAAGTGGCAAGAGAGGGGATTACATTGTCACTGAAAGAATTTCATTTAGAGGTAGGCTGCAGTACAAATAGTTTGAAAGTATCTGAATAATTGTTGGTGATAAATCTGACGAAACTAACATTCGATGGCAAAGATGGTGTAATCCGATGGATTAGAAACTGGCAAGAGAGGGGCTACATTGTCACTGAAAACATTTAATTTTGAGGCAGGCTGCAATACAAACTGTTCAAGCATCCGAATTGTTTGGTGAATCCGATGAAACTGGCATTCGATAGCAAAGATAGTGTAACCGATGATTGGAAAACTGGGAAAAAGAGGGGGCTACGTTGTCAATGAAACATTTAATTTAGAGGCTGTAATACAAATAGTCAAAAGCATCCGAATTGTTTGGTGAATCCGACGACGAAACTGGCATTCGATAGCAAAGATAGTGTATCCGATGATTAGAAACTGGCAAGAGAGGGGCTACATTGTCTCTGAAAACATTTCATTTAGAGGCTGCAATACAAATTGCTAAAAGCAACCGAATTGTTTGATCTACCATTTGTTTTAAATGGCTATGCAAAACTACAATAAACAAATGTAGTGGATTCGAGTTTTAATACTATTTAACAAATATTGTGGAGGGATTGCAATTAATTAACAGTGACATTGATTCAGTATATTTTTATTGTCTTCCCGTAGCAATAAATAAGTATGAGTTTTATTTCGAATTCAATTCACTGTCTTCTAAACATTGATTCCATCCACATTGTAGAGTTCGTCTTGCGTACTAGGCATTCATGACTATAAATGAATAGCATTTTTGTAAAAGTCGAATGATGAGTTCCGATGTTACAAGACAATGTAACCATTGTACTCTTATAGAGTATGCAACTAGGTTCACCCCATCCAGTGTTTTAGCGTAAACGAGATGTCCAGTTTCTGAAAAGGATGAAGAGGCCTTGGCAGCGTACGTGATTACTTGATGCATACATTAGAGACAAGCTCCGGTACAAAGGGGTGGAGGACATTGTGCGCTCACAGGAAGTCTATGTAAACACGTCGAGAGGAACAAAAGGCCTAATTAGAGGGAACAACAAAATGGCGGGCGAGGGGTGGAGCTTGTCGAGGGTACTTGGATCTTATAATAGGCTAAACTAGCCGGCGAGCCCTCTGTACAAGAGCTCTTCTCTACTCGCTCTCCACTCGCGCACATGTTGAGCGCTGCCAATCATCCGCGGCCGGTGCTACCAACCTGACAACTCTGAAAGTATGATTTTTTTATATATGTAAAAGTGTATGGTTTGTAACAAATCTTTCATCGGATAGGAACAAAGCTTTACTCATTTAGGTGCAAATTCTGCACGGGAATATCGGCAGTAGCAAGCCTACAATACATTCACTGTCTCCCTCCTCGCAGCTGGGTAACTCACGTTTCAAAAGTAGCTAACTTTACCGAACTCTAAAATGAAAAGTGAACGTTAGCAACACTTAGATTTCTTCAAACGACAACTCTGAAAGTATAATTTTTATATGTGTAAAAAATGTATGGTTTATAATATATCTTTCATTGGATAGTACTAGATGGTGTAACTGACAAGGCTTTACTCATTTAGGTGCAAATTCTACATGAGAATATCGGCAGAAGCAAGCCTTCAATAGATTTACTGTCCCTCTCCTCGTAATTGGGTAACTGAGGTTGCAAAAGTAACTCTACCGAACTCTAAAATAAAAATGGAACGTTAACAACAGAAATCGCTTGAACTTCTTCAAACCCCTCTTAGAACTCTCAGCCTAGTTGAAATATTTCTAAATAGGTTCCTGAGAAGATATGTTATCGGCGCTTAGATAGGCGCTTTTGTTTGTTCAGATAACAAAACAAAATGATCATAGAGTTGTGGGGTTTGGTCAACGAAGCATGCAGACCTTTATGAAAATAGCTCAACAGTACAGTCTTAATACGGACCCCAATATATATATATTAACAAAATGAGAAGCCGATCCCCTTTTATGCCTTATTCTGCCCGTCCTCATGGGCCACTGGCCTGTGCGAGGATCTTATCAAAAAGAATAAGGGGGAGAGTCGATACAGTACAAGGTCGATGGTACTGATAAAAGGTGCAAGGGTCACAGACAGGATTCGAACCTGCGCTATCTCTAACTCAGACCCAAAGTCCAACGTCTTGGACCGCTCAGCCATCGGCACTCCCAAATTATGAGGTGGAGTATGGTGACTTTGCCACAGGACACAGCAAAGGCTCAGATTTATTCATACTTAAATGGGTGTGGTTGAATTACTTAAATACTTCACGCAATACGTCAAGGCTGTCTGTATGGGCTGGGCGGAGAAGCGAGCACATCTCATATAACCGAAGTTGTACTGCTTCATCCTCCCTGGGCGAGCCGGAAACCGGCTGCGGCTGTTCAGAACATGGCCGTAATCAGCTGATTTTGACCTCAATTTTATTTTCAATCACGAAATTGCAACTCAATAAAGCGTTTCGCCTCCTGCGTCGTTCAGCATATTACCCTGCTCTATGGAGCGCGTTTACGAGTGACTAGATTAGCTCGGACCCTGTTATTTTACTTCTGGAATTGCCTAAGCTATAGCAATCAGTTTACAATAGTGAAAACTCGGAGAATTCAATAACATTTTGATTAGTTTGTTTTACTCATGACTGAATTTCTCTAATAGTTAGTTTCTTTTGTAATTTAGACTAGTCATTATTTATTTCTAATAATTTATACTTTGAAAATGTTGGAAAATATTTATTGTTTATAAGCAATACATGCTTAGTCTAAACAATAAACATAGTATAAATCTTTGTTCAAACCCTTAAAAAATTAAAACTCTAACCATTTAGAACACCACAGCATGATTATCACGGTTATTGCAGAAATCTCTACTTGTTAGAATCACTTTATCAATATGGAGAAGGTACAATTCTAATTATTTTAAATGTTTGTAACAACAATACGTTCACTAAACCCAAATAAATTTCCACGTAAAAATAAAAGTGAATATAATATTTAGCTAAAAAAGGAAAAGAAACTAATTATTCTTGCTCAAAAGGATAATAATAAAATTCAACTCATTAATTTTAATTTTTCTATTAGCGGGATAAATACCCTACTTAGTTCAATGTTATTATTATCTTGTTTGAGCAAGAATTATTAGTTCCCAATCCTAGAAATTGGCAATGGAGACGTATCCTAGTAGTGGTATTAATTTTCATTCATTTTAATATTTTTCCGTTGCAGATGTTGATTAGTACATATATTATTACAGGCTCAGGTTCTTAATGAAAACTATGGTGAGATCCAGGATGCTGGAGTAGTAACAATTTTTGTATTTAAATTTTATAGTATAATCAAACATACTACGTAATGTGTTAAACTTATTGTTGTAAAATATTAATCAGTTTATTACTCAAAATACTATTTTATAGACATGATTTTTTCAGTATGATACCGTAGAAATGGTGCACTGTATGACCGTGTATTAGGCCTACTTTATAAAAATAATCTAGTAAACAAGTACGTGCTTTATTCATAAGTATTCTACTATTTACCATACGAAATTATAAAATAGTAAACAAATTTAATGCATTTCGTGGATTGATTCACTTCTCAAGTTTGTATTAGGGCCTTTTCTCATAGTAATTCGTGGTAGAAAGAATCATTATTTTCTGTTCTACACGCCTGAAATAGACGACGTAAACAAGTCCTCGAAAAGTAGTGTTTTACTGCTTGTTAACATACAGAGACCAATTCTTAGTGGTATATTTTGATATAATCATGTCATGATCAACTACGAAATAGATATTAATCATTCACATACAGCTGTATCGGATGGAAAACGGAGTATTTTTGTAGTGAAAATGGATTGTTTGGGGGAGAACATGCTCCTATCGCGTTTTGAGAGATTACACTTGATCCACAAATCAACGATATTGGAGCTGTGGTCTAGTAATTCGTCTACTTGAAATTGGTTTGAGGTTAGGTTTGGTCTTTGGAAACGTCACATTTGTCCACTTCCATGATACTTTTAGCCTACATGACATATTGGGTTAATGAATGGACGGAGTTTTCCATTGGGAGCTGGTTTTTATCGCCCTAAAAATCCAGTAAAAGTGTCGAAATTCAGTGGTTCGATCTCTATGTGAAATTGTGGAAATCGCTTAGTAGCAGGGGCGGCTCTAGGCCACTGCAGGAGGCGACACTTTGGGGAGGGTGCTAAATAAAAAGAAATATCAAAAATTGACTAAACATGTATTTCACTATAACTTGCTATGTAAAGGCAGCGGAATCCGGGAAGCCTCTCTCGCCAAACTGTTTGAAAAATAATACAATCTGATAAGAGTATGCTTTTACTTATACCAGTCATGAAGGTTTATTTCAGCATTTTACGAAATGCTTGTTTTATTAATAGAATAATTTATTAGTTACTTTCTTCGCTCGCGCGCTTTTTCGTGAAACTTGGGAACTCAACGTGAGTAGGCTAGAAGGAACTTTAACTATTACATTTTAATCAATCGATTAGAACCCAATTTGTTCGCTAAATATAGCCTACATGTTTGTACACTTTAGAAAGCGACTTAGACATGAATTTTAAGCTAAAATTATGTACTAACCTGATTGGTTAATGTAACTTGACTTTTGTTAAGCTTGGGAATTACATTACAGTTAGAATCCGATTCAAAAGTATTCTCAGAGTCGAATGTCACTTATATAGATTGAGGAAAGTATGTATATTATGACATGTAGATGTACATAGATAGCTTCATGCACGTAAGTGGTAATAGGTATAGTGATATAGGTAGAAGAAACTGTTTCGTGTCTGTACAACTTCTTTGAAATTATTTTCATAATTGTTATATATTATGGAGGCGTGGGTGGAGCGATGGCGGATCTTTTGGAGAGGGGCAAAATAAGCACTGGTTAAGTTTCTATCTCAAGTCGCCCCTGCTTAGCAGCAATGTGTTATTGACACTGGCTAAGGAAGGCAGTTTCATAGCTAGTAACAATGCTAACCAACATTCACTCATTTTACCAGCCTCTATTCACATTTGTTAAGTTAAATAATTGAATTACACAATAATGGCGTCTTAACATGATAATTAGATCCACAGGAAATAGAAAAGACAGATCTTCACGGAAACAATATTGTTCACAGCGTGATCCGACGGGTAGACCTAGTGCTACCATTGGCGGGATCTAGAGCAGCTATCGAAATCCTAGTTACTAACTTCAGTGAGACGTCTAGGGTCAGATTGTCTTTGACTGAACCTCTGAAGCAATCTGTTGATTGTATGTTGCAGGGCCGTACCTTGTTTGGCGGGCCCCGGAAAGATATTCGGTCGGACTCGTCACTCCGCCCCCCTCCGTTATCTCAATGACATCTTATTACTTTGTTAATAATATTAAGATTCAATATATTATGTTGCTAAAAATAAGTACGGAAATATCTTATTTCCATTAAGCATTTAATTAATTTACTTAACTCTAAAGATGTATAATAATTTGTCTATTAGTTGTCCTATTGAAGTTATTTTTAGATATTAATGGTTGTGCGAAAAAACTTTAAAATGTGTGCATTTTAATTTCATTTCTACTCTCAACTGAAAATAATTCCTCTCTTGTATAGAAATTCCCTCTTATAATCCATCGGGTCAGACCGGTCGCAAGTGTTGAGGTATTTGTTGTTTGATCGCAGGAACTATTATTGACTTTTCCGCTTGAATGCACGATATAAATAAACACTTTCGAGATTGTTAAATCAAGAGTAAGATTATTATTTTAAAAGTAATGGTCACAGTTTCTTCGAAATTGTAATGAACGTCGAATTATTATAAATTTAACCTATAACAGCGGTGCAGTTATTAGTTATCTCGTCTGTCCACACTGTCCCTTTAAATATAAATGTGGAGGGGCCCTGCCCGGGCCCCCTGAGAGCTTGGGCCCCGGTAAATTGCCCCCCCCCCCCAAAAACCAGACTGAGTACGGGCCTGGTACTTTGTAAAGTGGCACAGTGGTGTAGTGTGAGTAGCCCAGTAGCGTATTCACGATATGGATTGGGAGAATGTTTCATTTCATTACCGATAGAGGATGGTGAGTTCGATGATCTTCTGTATTTTATACCAGAAGATCATGGGTACCATTTATATTATAAACTTATGAAAAGATTACTCAAACTACTTAAAGTTCATTACTGTATATACAGCGAATTCATGATTTATTTATACTGTAATAAATTAAAATGTTTCTCTTTGAACATAATTGAACACGGCAAATCTCAGTTATTTTGAAATATAATTTACAAATTAGCGTCCGAGATTAACATGTTCACTATATGTGTGTTGTATGGTAAACATTAGGGCACACATTTGGGCGCAACTTTAAATAAATGTTTTTCCGTCAACATCGATTTTAACATCACTTGAAGTTATGGTCAATTAAACGGAAGACAAACGGAAAACAGTACAAAAGAAAACTATATAAACCATCTTCCGACTTCAACAGCAAACGTAACCTAATGTAATAACATCTACAGTTTTATTGTTGTACGATGACGTCAATAAGAACGGAGTGAATAAAAAATAGTAAATAAACAGCTGATTTGTAAACGTTTGTCAGCAATAATACGATGAGAGTAAAATATTAAATAACCAGCTGATTAACTACTGAAATAATTTTTTTATGGTTCAAACTCGTATTTCATCTGTGGGAAGAGGTCGGACCCTCCTTTGTGAGCATTATGTATTCAGTGAATGAAAATATGGATAAAGAGTTTTAGAAGTGATTAAAAGGATTGCCTCTACTTAACTTTTAATATGCCACCTAGATAGCACTGGTGTTTTACGTAACATGTAGCCAATTCGCTATCTACTATGTGGCTAGTAACCTAACCTCAAAAGTACCTACTAATGAATAAACTTAAATGAATGGCGGTGCCCTTCGAAACAATCTGAAAACGCACATTACCATCCTGTGCATTCACGACATAACCTTCGCCTATAATTAAGCAGACAATAGATATAACTAATTCGAAATAACATTAATTTCATTTTTACAGTTTAAGCTACATTACATGCTGTTTAACATTTTCATAAAAAACAAGAAAAGAGATTCTGACTGAGCAATTAGATGTATGAGTGTTAAATTACAACACACTGATACTAGTATACAGACAGGACGCGTGGGCGCTTGGTGTTGCATGTTAAAAGAGTTATTTCTTACTCTATGCACGAGTCCGCCACTAAACCGATTGTATCTGTCTCAGGCATTTCATCCCGGTCCGCGTCTAGAGTGATGGATGGTGAACGAACGGGTGTAAATCTATCATTCCAAAATCAACGTACAGTGCAACCGCGTTAAGTCAGATCTCCGGGTAACCTGGATCAGTTCAGGAAAATTTAAAATTAGCTTTTTGCCTTCCGCCCAGACTGCCGAGTGTGGAACGGATGTTTGTTTATCGGTAGACTGTTCGCAGAACTCAATAATTACAAGCATTGCGACTTGTTGCGACAGAGATGCCGACAAAAGGGAGGGTCAGTTACAAGCTATGCAGAAGCAGAGAATAGACAACACCGGCTGTGCTACTCATGTTAAAAAAATGCGTAACCACACGGCACGGAAACAGCGTTCAAAGGTGACGCAACACAAATGAACAAAATTCTTTCAGAAACATTAAACTGTATATACTGTATTATACTTTATCTTGATTTGTTTTTAAATGTTTTCCGCAATAAACAAATATTGTATTGTGTGTACACGTTGTTCTTTATATTTTCAACATTCTCCGGTTAACCCAGATTTTCGTTATGTCGGATCGGCCGCGGTCGCGGCTTGTCCGATTTAACGAGGTTGCATTATTTGATTTTATTCCAGTAAGGATTTCCGCAGGAAATGTAAACATATTGAATGCCCGCACGCGCTTCAGTGGTACACGCGCACATCCTCCTGAGCCAAAAATACTGTTTTCGGATTTATTCCATTCAGTCCAGGTTTTAGAGTTACAGATCATCTCTAACTAATAAAAACTCAAAAACAAACTTTATACTATAGTGCATTAAAGAATAAAATCAGAAAGTAGTAAATAAAACTCTGTTACAATATTAATTTTTAAATTTATGCCGATGATACGCATGGAATACATCGCGTCCACATTTGATGCAGAAGACCTTTATCTTTTTTTCTAGTTTATATTTCTTTAGTCGATTTCTCGTAATTAAATAAGTAACCGACTTTATCACTGCCTAAAATAAATGTTCGTAATTCGAAATTACCTCTCTTCTTAGCACACGACTGTTCACAATAGCCCTACCTGTTCATAGTCCACCGCCGAATCAACATTACAAGGAAATAGCGTGTGCAGTCGAGCCCATAATTACAAGCGATCCCTCGACATAGAATGTCTGAAATTCTAGTTAAATCACGGTAATGCGTTGAGTCAGAAAGACCGATTTACAAATTTGTCGGAGGGTACGACCCTTTTCCGCTTTCCCCAACTTTATGCCTTTCGTGCGAGGTCGAGTAATAAGCAGCACATGTTGAGACCGATGTCGCGGCCGACCCCGGGTGTTGATGATGAGCTATGGTGGGCGAGGTAGGGGGGGGGCGCTGCATAAATGCCGAGGTTTATTCCCGTAATAAGCCGACACGAGGGCAATTGATTGCGGCCAAAGTAGATGTTCAGGGGTGGTTCACACCACCGGCAACCATAAACAGGGGGAGTTTATTGTAGCGACTCTCTCTCTAGTCGGTTACCTAGCCCGCTCTTTGTCTCCGAATACGGAAACAACTGTAACAGAGCTTAACTTGTGAGGAATTCATGTTTTAGCTTAGGCATCATTTTTTTAAATCGCTAACGGTCAGTTTTTCTCTCCGATTTTAGCGTTTATATTTTACTCAGATTCATCCTGACTTTAGAACAAAAGCATTTGAAAAAAGCTCTTAATGATGCTCTTAACCGAGAGTGACTATATTTTTTAGTTAAAAGGATTAGAGTTACTAATTAGTTAAAACCATTCTCATGGGATAATATCTCCATGCTGAAATAGAACATGTAACCCATGTAAATGGTGTAAGTATTAAGCTTCAATGGAATTGTTGGACAAATTTATCTAACTTACATGCTGTAAAAGCTCAATGCAATTTCTTTATGTCTAATTATTTTTATTATACTTTGCGGCATGGGAGTTTTTGACACTATGTATTAAAAATTATTGTAGATATTTATGAGAACACAAGCTCTGTTCTCTAAATTTCCCGGCTTTATGCTATATTTTCTATTTCAACAAAAAAACCACAGGCCTTTCCGATTATTTAATTAAACAGAGTTATATCTAACTTATTATCTTTCTGTGTGGTTCAGCAGTCCAGTAAATTTGCCAAAGGGCTTTATTGTATTCATTATAAAGCAGTCTAAATGTGAGTTTAATATTAAAGTTGGTACATAAAAATCAATACAGTGAAGATGCCGATAGGCTCACGGTTTGTCATAGACAAATTAACGTTCTCTACACATGAAGTTGCTATGGTAGGAAGGGTTGAATCAATTGAATCTTGAGTTTAGCTCCAGTTCACCTTCCTTTTATTGCAGAGTCTAGTATCTGAAGCTGTCTCAGACTTGACTCCTGGAATCTGGATTCCCTAACGTGTCTCTGATGTCAAAACGATGTAAGTATTCCTTCGTTTTGAGCTTCTTCGTCGTCCACTTTTTTAGGATCTCTTCAGACGGACATGACTCCAGATTCCAGGAGTCAAGTCTGAGACAGTGTCAGTACCAGACGCTGCAATAAAGGAAGGTGAACTGGAGCCAAACTCAAAATTCAAATTAACATTGTTACAAGGCTTGTACATAGGGGAATATTCATGTGAAGACACTGGGGAAGAGTTGTACAATTCGAGATGGTCACAATGGATAAAAACTTTCTTTAAACAGCCGATCTGTCAAACCAACATTCTCTCCCACTTTACTTACTTACTTTACTTTATTGTCTTACTGACACATAATTGTGTATGACAAAGTCAATGGTACAAATATCTATAAACTAATCTATTTTACATACAACAATATTGTACTAAAACCAAACTTAAACTTAACACATTTTAAAATTCTTAAAATATCTAAAACATTTTAAAATAAACAGATTTAAAAAATCTTAAGTCAAATATAAAATCAAAGTTACAGACCAGTTCACACAGGATGAAATAAAGCAACAAAAGAATCCAGACAACAAAAACATGCTAAAACTCTAAACTAGTGTCAAAGAACTCCCCAACCGAGTAAACCACCCCCTGATCAAGAACTCTTTCAGTTGACTTTTAAATCTTGTTTTTATGGGTTCGTTTTTTTATATTTCGGGGCAAACAAGAGAGAAAAACATCGCTCCAGCATTATGTGGTAAATTGCCAGCTAAAGCTGAACGATGAGGAGTCTGACATAAATTAATACCAGCTCTAGTGTTGTGCTCATGAATTTCATTACGTATTAATGTATTTAAAATGAACAAAAACAGATTAATTTACCTGTCCAGATCAAATTCAATCAAATCAGACTGTACAGCCTTTGTCTTTGCACATGTATTTCAACCACCTGCATATTTCTGCATTATTTTCTTCCAGAACTATGATAGATATCCATCATTCAAAAACGGGATGAAAGTAGTCATTAGTTGTCATGTGTACAATTAAGGAGTAAGTTTTTAACCTCTATGGTTGTGTTGCAGGCTACTAGGGTTGCAAGGACCCAGCCAGGGGGCGGTGAGCCTCGGACCCCTCAGTCACAAGGAGAACTGCCATCGGCTGCAGTACCTGGTCGAGCGCCAACAACAGCTCTGTGGACTCAGCGAGAACGTCTTGGCTGTTAGTATTGTGTTTGTAACTCCTATATACAGTAAGGGAAACATATGCTAAGAGTGACTTCAGGCATATACACACAGCGACAGAGTTGAAAACTATTTGCAGAAGTAGCTATAGGTGAAATGGTGGATCAGGGCTTACTACATTTTATGCAAAGGACGTAGCCAGTGAGGGGGTCCGGACACCCCCAAATTTTCAATTACTTTTTTAGTAAACGATTATTATTATTTAAATAATTAAGTATTACTGACATGTACCACTGGAATATAAATGTTTCCAAAAACACTAAGGAACAAGTTGTCTTTGAACCAGTGAGTTTTGTCTAAATAACCTCTCTCTAGCACGCCTGGATAGCCACTTAAAAAAAACAAGCGTGACGTGACGCTTCATTACGTGAAACAAAAGTTTTTACCTTGTGCAGAACATACATCCATAGCCTGCAAAAAGAAGTAATCATTTTAAAAGTGGTACTGGATGATGATAAAATGAATATTATGATTTGTGTAATGTTTCAAAGTATGAAATATTGCGGCTCTGTAAAGTTGTTATCATTTAGTCGAGTGTACAACCAAGTTTTCAAATATGCCATAAATTTATTTTATACCATAAATTACAAACATTGGATCCGCTCTCCACTTTGGATGTTCTTGGGCCCAAGGACGTAGCCAGCAAGGAGGTCCGGACCCCCGCAAATTTTCAATTGTTTCAATTAATTGTTTAGTAAACTATTATTATTATTTAAATAATTCAGTATTACTGATATGTACTGCTGAAAGATCATTCTCAACAAAGAAACGGGTCAAGAACTTTTTAAGGAACGAAATGGGGCCTTACCCCACTACAAAAAATATCAGTTG
This sequence comes from Homalodisca vitripennis, assembly GCF_021130785.1. Lineage (NCBI taxonomy): Eukaryota > Metazoa > Arthropoda > Insecta > Hemiptera > Cicadellidae > Homalodisca > Homalodisca vitripennis. The sequence goes on from NC_060208.1 coordinate 225,553,194, forward strand.
TCTGGACCCTCCAAAAATGTTTTCCTAGCTACGTTCTGGACTTTATGGAATAGTTTTAATTTCTTGAAAAGTTCATATGTTTGTTTTAACAACGCTTGGTTCTGCTTTCATTGGAACCCTAGGTAGAGTTATGTTCAATTCATTTATGATTAAATCAATTGCTTCCCAACAAGAATACATACTAAAAGCAAAAAAATTTAGGCATGCAGAAGAGACAATGATATGAGTTTTAGTTTGTGTGTAGTGCCCTTGTGTTGAGCGGTTTACACATTCATGTATAAAGTCAACCTGGATGCGTTTCACGACAACCAGCTGTTCAGACTAGTTCTGTCTTTAAAGTACCTACAGTATCAATGCTTAAGAATTGTCTTTTTTGAAAGTTGTCCAACTTAGAGTGAATAGTTTTTATTAATGTTGCGTTTCTAGGTGGACCAAAATAACCACCAAAACTGAGGGTGCTGTTTGAGGTCAGATAGAATCCATAGTAGTATGAATTGTTGGTACCAGGACCTTCCTACAAATTTTCTTCTTATACTATTATCTCCTTTCCCTACATGTTGCTTGCAACCCCTAAAACAAAAATGTGTAAGTTTCTGTTTAGCATCAAATTCTGTAAAAATTAATAACTATTATAATATTTGAGATTTTAATGGAACACTGGGTATTAAGTAAACATTAAGTATTAGTAAGTAATTTTGGGCAACAATGTACTTATTAAAGCAATAATTATACATTTTCTAAATTATCACAGATTTCATCAGTGATGAATTATTCAAAAAATGACTTCATTTTAATAAATATTTAGCCGCTCTATTGTATTACCTACATACATTTTTGATTATGCAACTTCAGAGTAAAAACCAGAGGTTGTGGTAATTTCGACCTTTCCCCTGAAATAGTTTAAAATTGGTTTGAATTAGAGAAAAAAGTGGGTTTTCATTATTTTTCTTCATAACTACTGATGCATGCAATTTAAAAATTTGTGCATTCTTAGGATGAAATAGAGTTTTACACTACTGAAAAATCAGTATTACCATATTGTATTACTTCAAAACACATAGGGTATACGTCCGAAACCTGTGGCAAATTTTGTACGTTAAAGAAGAGTCCATAGCACAAAAAAAAACACTCAGCCTCAGAGTGTCTTCTCTTGACTGAAGATGGTTCCCCACAACGTTTATCAAGACAGTAATAGTGTCTGTAATTCCGGTAGAACCTTTTGTGAACGAATAATATAACATGATATAAGTATTATGATAAACACAAATTTTACAACTTTCGAATCTTTTTATCAGTACTAATGAATCTATTATTAAATTATTCATACCTTCAATATATCAAATCATTGGGATAACATCAAGATACTACTATCTCTTATCTGATATCTCTATAGCTCTGCAAAATTGTATCAGGATGTAGATCCTTCTGTTTCCGCCTTACAGTGTTTATGCTCAAAGATGTATTTTGTTCAGGCTGTGGGAAACGGAGCCAAGATGAGTATTGAAGAGTGCCAACATCAGTTTCGTATGAGTCGCTGGAACTGCACAACCTTCAGCAACACTTCCTCTGTCTTTGGCGAAGTCATATCAATCAGTGAGTATAGATCTTAACTCGGTAGTGATAACAAACTTACTGGAGTTATCATGAACATAATTTTTCAGAGAATAATGTTGAAAATACTGTGACACCCTGAAAAATATCAATTTGTTTTCCAGTGGAAATATACGATCAAAGACCATAGATCAAACGAAAAGGTTTTCATGAAAATAGCAACTTATATATGTATGGGAGTGCATAAAAATCCTTTTTTTTAAAATTGAATTTAAGTTTTTGGTGAAATAAAATTAAACCATGATATTTTGATGAAATTGTGTAAGTTACGGTATATATTTCCCTACAAAAACCTTTCAATTTTATTGTAAGCCCAATAAATTTTAATTTTTACCAAACTACAAATAAAGTAATAGTTTTTATCTGAAAGCATCATATAAAAGATCTGGTGATTTATTCCAATTTTTAATACTTATAGCCCAATAAATTGTTAAAAATAACATAACGTTGCATTTACATTGAAATGTTTTTTATAACAATAAAGAAACATATTATAGCAATGAGAACCATATAGAATACAACTAATAAGACTCTGCAGAAAATTCTAGTGGTGTGGAAACATCAAAACACAATAAGATAAGTTAAAGGAAAAAATATATATTTTGTAATTACTATGTAATCTCTATTGAAAATATAAAATACTACTTGAAGTTGGAAGTAGTATTAGTTAGGTTTGTATCAGTGTTAAACAGCAATAGTGTAAGCACAACACTTTTGTGTCATGTATAATTTGTTTAGTGCTGTTGAGTTTCACGAGTAATTGAGATGTAGTAGTAAAATTGAGTTTACTTATGTATATATTAATTTTTACACATCAATGTATCAGAGGGCATTAGACCTGGCTGTCCTGGCGGCCATCTTGACTTTAACCCCATAAGACCAATGTTAAACCTCAAAACATTTTGATTTCTTTATATACTCATACAAGTGCGTTTTAGTTAAAACATTTTAAAAATTATTTATTCAGAAAAATGTTATGTACTTTGTTGTTTGAATATTAAAAAAATATGAACTGTACAAAAACTACAAAGCATTTTGATACGTATTAATCATATTTTTGAAATGAGACATGAGCCGTGATTCTAAAACCAAAAATAAAGATGAAATGTATTTGAGGTTTAACATTTTTCTTGTAAAATAAACTTCAAAGCCAGTTCCTTACAAGCTTATGAATTGTATAAAACTGGCCACATAGTCTAAGGCCATCTAAATTCACTAGTATTGCAAGCTCTGGTATTTTTTATGTCTTTTCCTAATACCGACAAAATTCTTCTAAAACACATGAGCTATAGTTTCAGTTGAACAGTTTAATACTGAGTTCTTTAATCTGAAATAAATTAAATTTTGGAAAAAGAGAGGTAAATATAAATTACAACCTTGATGAAACTTCCAAAGAAAAAATTAATCAAAACATAACTTGATTTGAAAAAACCGATTTAGTTTTACATACGTACATGCAGTACTGATTAGGTGTTAACTATAAACTAGAGAAAATTTTATTAACCTAGTTTGTAACTTATATGAGCGTTATTTTTGTACGCACTGTGTGCTTTGTTTAATTAAAAAAAATCTTTTTATTATTTTTGTACATATCTGATTTTACCAAGACCAATTCCGAATTCGGTAAACATCCCCTTTTACAATCCTATCCAGTGAAACCTTAAATAAGGATGATAAAAACAGCTTTTACACGTCGTAAAAAGAAAGAAGCTAGTTAAAAAGGGTGTAAATGAAACTAACAACAAAGAGATATTGGTGCAGTTAAATTCTCATAAAGTTTTATTACCACTAAAAAGTTAGTTATTTGCCTTAAATCTTACAATAATAAATGAGTAAATAAATTAATACAGTTAAACTAAGTAGATTATGAAGTGTTTGTAGAGGTGTGATAAGTTCAGTTGAGACACAAGCATAAAACAAGTGATATAAAGAAACCGTGATGAGCTGGGAAATAGTATCAGTGATAAAGTCGGGCGATCTCTAATAAAGTGGCAGTAAAGAGAGTGATCTGCAGTAAACGACACGACACATAAAGAGAGTGTGATAGGGCTCGGCGCAACGTCCTAGTGGAATTATCCTCATAAACTGACTTACTCTTGATACCGCTACTTTATACTTGGTCCTTTGTCTCCTTCTGATAATAAAGACACTCCTTGACAGTTTTAACTTTTCATTTTGAAGATTTATGGCGAATAACTTTTAGATACTTCAAAACCACTAAAACTTGTTCAACTATAATACTTTTGGATTTTGTGAAATGTTTATTAATTATAGATCCTTTACATCACTATAACAGAATAATTCAATCAATCGTGTTAAAATAATCAAACAATTTGAACATATTTAAAAATTACAAAAGTAATTATGTAAAAAGGTGTATAAATATTAAATGATTTGTCTTGCAGCTTTGAAGTTCTCACATGATTGGAGTGAATTCCCAAGTATAAGTAAGGTATATTGTCAAGTTTTATTGTAGTATACAACTGAAACATATATTAAGAATACAATCTGAATTCACTTGTTGGGAACGATCTAAACTAGAAAAAATTTCATTTTGACTAGAAAAAAACACAACAAATTGTTTTTCTTGAATAAAATTCTCCAAAACACCTTTTCCTTAATCACATTTCACCAGTTTATGAACTCACTCAAAGCATGAGAATGTAGTAACATTGTTTATAATAAGGTCATTCCAAATCAAATCAAGAATTTTTTTTTATTTTGCTAATATTTGGCAAACTCACAGTGGTTGTTGAGACTATAACACATCTAAAATTTTTATCTCAAACCTTTTCCGAAATGTGGCTCACCAAAAAGACGTGTCTGAAATTACTCTAGAAACTCTCCTTATTGACCTATAGAGCTGGGAAACTTGTCATTTTGCAATATTAACAATGAACCCTCTAACATCCCTTATTTATGCTTAGCCATTCAATTTACAATATTAATAACCAGTTATTAAAATACTTGATAGCCTACTTTAAGTTACGTACATTTTGGAAACCTGAAATCAAAAGTACCAATTTTTTTAGAAGATAATTATTACAAATTCAGTGAAAGCAAGCTGAGAAAAGTGTTAGGAATAATTGTGATTTAAAACAGTAAAAAAGCATTCATGGAAAAATGTTAAATATATTTTTTGAAAATATCCAATAAAAGTCTTTATATGTATTTTTACAACATCTTTTTTGTTATAACCCATGTTTTGTTACGTATCACTGAAAAGAGCATAACAATGCTGCAAAATGGTACCTCTTCCAGACATTTAGGTCAATTAGGAGAGCTCCTGGAGCAATTTCAGAAACGATTATGTCTTTTTTTAGTGAATTTCTGGAAACTTTACATAGCTGTATATCAAAAGCAGTTTGAGATAAAAATGTAGAATTTGGTATTTTTCTTACTCTTAGCACTCACTATGATTATACCCAATTTTAGCAAAATCTAAAATGGCGAGGTAAATTGAGAGTAATGATTTGACACAGTCCAATAATATATAAAAAAAGCAGACACTTCTGCCTTATTAAAAAAAGTTTAAATACAAATAAAATACATTATGTTTGCAGAAAGTCGTGAAACAGCGTTTGTATATGCGATATCGTCGGCGGGAGTAGCATATGCCGTCACAAGAGCTTGCTCCCGAGGAGAGCTAACCGAGTGTAGTTGCGACAACCGAGTGCGGCTACGCAAACCGAGGAAGAACTGGCAGTGGGGCAGCTGCTCTGAAGTAAGTTAATACTTTAGCTTTTCAGTTTTGTATTATGAACCAAGCTCATAGAAATAAGTCTATTGATATAAAGGAAGAACTTATTTTTTAAGGTTTTAAATGTTTTCATTTTGTTTATATACACTACACCATCTTCTTTAACCCTCTTTGCCTTATCCATCTAGTGAGGAACTATTTATATTTTGGTAATCAATAGTTATCCGCCTAGAGAACAAGCGTTGACTCTTTTATTTCTCTTAATGCAAATATGTACGTATTAACTTGATTCAAACATCACTAAAAATTCTGTCTTTTTGCACACTTCATAATATTCTCAAAATTAGTACAATTACTTCAAAGCATTGTCCTCCTCTCTTTTTTATAAGTTTTTATATAAATTTATAAACAAAACAAATAATTCATTTCGACATTGTAAATATCTCCATTTAATTTGGAAAATATCATTATATAAATCAACATATATTAATATAAGTTTCGTTCTGTAATTTTTAAAATTACTTTAAAAAAAAATTAAAAAGTGAACAAGTATGGAGTGAAATGATTGCCACAAGGAGGGTTAAACCATTTATGTATTAAATCCTTGCTTTTTGTAATAATAACAATTTTCAATAACCAGATGATAACAGCAGTCTTCAAATCTTGTCATTTTCAAACTGGTGTCTACCAATTGATTTTGGAAATGTAAGAAGTGAAAGTAGTACTAGGTGCCAATTTAGGACCGTATGGACAGTGACCAAAAAGTTCTGTGAAGGAGGATTAAAACTTAATCAATGGTTTAATATAAATATTTTTGTTGATTTTGGATCATACAACGAATCAGTGTGGTAAGCGTTCATTGACATTACACATCAGTTGTAATTTATTGTTGACCTATGTGCCATAAAATTAATCACAATATCATAATTTTGATTCCAAAATACAGTAACCACCTTTTTTACTTAGGTAAGCAGATTGCTTAACTTCTTCGTTTGAGTGAACTAGAATGCAACCACTGAATTGGCTGTTATTTTGATTCTGCCTTTGTGTAAGATATCTACGTCTTGCGGCATATAACAATCATTTAAATCTTGTTGTTGGTAATAAAATGCTTGTGCACTGGTGGAGGAAACGACTGGCAGAAATGTACCTGAATTCACAGCTGCCATACAACTAATAAATCATAAGAAAAATTGCATTGGCATTATAAATAGTTAACTGATGGCTCTATATGCATGAAACCGTATTCAAACCTCTCCATATTTAAATACATTTCTTATTTTAAGAATACAACTTGTATCAATGTTATTGTGCAGATTTTGCATTTCTAATTAGAATTAATAAAGAACCTAAGAAGGACAAAGCAAAATATAAACTGAAACTTTGTATGTGTCATATGCCAAGTCTAATAAATCTTTTAAGAATAAAACAGTTTAAAATAACCAGTTTTATGTTGTAGTTTGTTCTGGTTGCTTTATAATTTACTTTTTATATTTTTGTTTTCAATCTATGATGAGCTAAAAATGAGAATTAAATCTACAAATATAAATACTGCTCTAAGAAACTAAAATGATTCAGATCTGCAAATGGACTGTGATAATGACAGAAGTAGTGATTGTTTGCAGGATATCCACTATGGGGAGAAGTTCAGTCGAGAGTTTGTGGATGCGAGGGAGAGTCACGAGACGGCAGAAGGTCTCATGAATCTGCACAATAACGAAGCTGGTCGCAGGGTCAGTTAATACGTTCTCAGTCAATTTGACGTAACACATTCCTCCTTGTAGATTGTAGACTAAGATCATTTAAGTATCTTTCTTTACTTTAATTAATCAGCAAATAATATAACTTTAAGAAATGCGAAATTTGCTATCACTTAGAGATTTTGAATGAGAAATATTTTTTTCATGAAGAGATTGCACTTTTGATTACTTTGCAGTTATCACAAAATTTTCAACAACTGCGAAGAACAACTCTTGTCTTTTCAGTTGTATATTTTTAGCCACCGATTTAGTTGTTAAATTGAGCTGACATAACATCAACATTTTTGAACCAAGAGAAATTTTCAAAATTAACCTATTACAAATTAATAGGCTAATACTAGACATTAACTATTTTTTATTTGATTTTTTGCTACAGATAATCCGATCACAAATGCAGAGAGTGTGCAAGTGTCACGGCATGTCGGGATCATGCAGTGTGCGCGTGTGCTGGCGCAAGCTGCCCTCGTTTAGACAGGTCGGCGACACACTCAGTGCCAGATTCGAGGGTGCCTCTTTCGTGAAGATGGTGGAGAAGCGGCGACGGAGAGTAAAGAAACTTCGGGCCGCTATCAGAGAGCTTAAGCAGCCAAATCGCACTGAACTGGTGTACCTGGAGGAATCACCGGACTACTGCGAGCGCAATGAAACGTGAGTTTACTTTGTTACTGTTCTCCCCCAATGTCGGATTATTGGAGAATTTTATTCGCAGAAAAGGATTACGATATGGTGGTTAACATGCACTCAGAATATACCTTGCATTATTGCTCAACACTGGAGTATACAAAAGTCAGTAAAACTGATTAAAAACCATGTATTGCATGTTCACGAGTACAATCAACACAGTTGTACTTAGTTCCCAGCAAACTGAGTTCACCAGTTTGATTTTTCAAATTTTTTTTATAACTAAATTTTTTGTACATGTCAGTTTTTATGCTCTCTGTAAGATTTTAACCCCTTAGCTGTTTTAAACATGTTGACATGTTTTGTACCATAGACAAAATCTCCTTATTGTTATTAAATAGTACGGTAAGTATATGGAATGTTTCATTGTAAGAATGTATTTTTTTGAACACACGCACACACACACACACACACACACACACACACATTATGTATATAGAGTCGATTTTAAATGTGCCAACATTGGTACCTACTTTTTAAGGAACAATTAAAAATATGAATTTAGAATTTCACCATTTTCCAATATGGTAATTAATATTACAACTTCTAATTAAACCCCTTATATTTTCTTGTAATTTTATTTTAAAATTACTTGTTAACCCTTCAACGCGTTATTTTTTTTTCATGGTCATACTCCCTCCTGCGTTGATTTTTCTGGCGGTTTTTTAGAGATTTTGTGTTTTATAAAATAATATAAGCAAATTACCCAAGTTTATAATTATTTTATTATACTTCTATGTTGTTAGTGTTTAAAATTAGCCAAATTAAACAAAATTAACCTACTTTAGGTTAATTTCCCTAAAAGCTAGCTAACCTACAAAACCATCCCCAACTCATGTTTATAAAACACACAACAAATTGTTCCTGTCAAAACGGGATTTCCTTCTTCAAAACAATATAGTTTAGCTTGTAAAACTAATAATAATAACTAAACAAAGGAACGTAAAACACACAAAAAATATGTGTCAGTTGAACATAACCATCACACTAACAATGACTGTAAACAACAACAAACGTAAGCTGACAAACGATCGGCTGCACGGCAATGACGTCGTCTTGAATGCAGCTGATTTCTCAGATATTTTTTCTAAAGATCGATTTTTCGAGATATCGACTCAATTAATCGAAAGTTTGAATCTTCTCCTTTCAATTGGTATACATTTTTCATTGAAAACATTCGATAGTCGTCTGTTACAGCTACAAAAATAACCGACTACTCCATGACGTACTCAGTACGGCAAAACGCGATCTCAAGTAAAAGTGTCATGACGTACCTAGTACGGCAAAACGCGTTGAAGGGTTAAAGAGTTACAACCTACTAAATTATTTTAAAATTAAACTTTTCGATTGTTTAAGAACCGTTGGGTGAGAAATTTCAAAAATAATATAAAAGCAAATGATGTTATTGATAAGTCAACTATTAGTATTATGTTTTGTTCAAATTCAGTAATAACATCTTAGTGTAAATTAATGAATTGCCAACTGAGTATTATAAAAACCGAATACTGGTAAATATTGGCCACCATAGCTGACAACATGTCAATTTGTATGGAGATTGCTATATTTTTTTAAATTAGTACATTTTTTACTGCCTAAAACCATAACAAATATATTGTTAGCTGTTACTATGGTATAAGACACATCATTGCAAGCCTGGCAATATGAGCAGTTACCACACCCCACTTCCCCCCTCACCTTTCGGTGTTGCCACATTGTCACATCAGCTGATCTCAGTACGAGGCGACTCAACGATGTCTCACTTTGTTCCAGTTCTTTACATTCATTTTGTTCTTCGGCGTTCAATTATTCTGAATATTTTTATCTATTGTTATTTTTTAATCACGTGCTGTAGTGTTTTGTAAGTACGTGTTAATTTACATCGTGAAAGTAAAAGATTCAGGAAATTAGACGAGTAGTAACGATAACGATTGTTAAGTTCAATCAGTTTCTCATCGCTAGTTATTCTTACGTTACAGGTGGCAACACTGTGCCACAACCCAGACTTGCATTGATATCTCGTACTACAAAAGGGTTGAAATTAATTTGTAACACAGCTTGTGATCAAATGTCATGGACAGAAAAGTAATGCTTCCACTGTGTGACTGATGCAGGTTGGGAGTGCTGGGTACAAGGGGGCGATTGTGTAACCGAGGCAGCCCCGGACTGGACGGGTGTCGCCTGCTGTGCTGCGGACGGGGCTACCAAACCAGGGTGAAGGAAGTGGAGGAGAAGTGTCATTGTCGCTTCGTCTGGTGCTGTGACGTCAAGTGCGACCTCTGTCGCTACAAGCGTGAGGAACACATCTGTAACTGAATACTACTTCCTACCCTGACGATACAAAATTTCATTCGGTTCAGCTACAGCAAAATTTTATCAGCATGACAAGAATAAAAGCGTGATATAAATACTCTACATGACAACTGATACAAAGTGGTAGATCTATATCATGCTTCACATTTTGGTTTTGCATAACTCAACCAAAAGAAAAATATTTTGTAAATAGTTCCAAATCACTATTCATATCAACGTAATAAACTTTTAATTTTATGACAGGAGGTCGCTTTTAGATTTCTACACAAATATGTTCTTCTGCAAAGAGCATAGTTCTTTGCTCTTCTAATTTTCAAGTTATCTCGTTTTGTTCTAAAATGAGATATTGTAAACAAATGTCTGTCACGTATATTATTTTTTTCACTTAACAACCGTACCCTAACTTGAATCTATAACAGTGACTTATCTCCATTTTATCATTTCGTAAATCAGAAGTATAACAAATCAAACTTTAAAAGTTTGGCTTGTTGTGAATTTTAGAATAGTTTAAAACTTGCCTTTCCACACACCACACAATGTACGAATAAATTTGGAAAACATTTTCTGTGTTTTTTGTCACAAAACACAGAAATTTTGCCATCTAAATTTATATGAAATGATGTACATTATTCTAGGCTAACTTCATTATTCTTTGCACTTAATGTTTATAATACGGAAGTACTTTGTTTACACAGATGATAATTTATTAGATAGCCAATACTCAAACTAAGCTTGGACATTGTGCTAGAGATGAGGCTTGGAGAAATTACACTGTTGCCAAATATGGGACTGACAGAGATAAGAAAGATAACTTTTTCTCATGTATAAATCGGAGACAGAGTATAATATAATGCTTTTTAGCCTGGACTAAAACCTACTCAAATACCATTTCCTCAAGTAAACTCTTTTCAGTTACAAATTACTTATGGTTCCTACATCCACGAAGAGCAGAATAATTCATGATTAATTCATTAAACAGTACTTCTAAAAGAGATATTTTGGCAAAAATAGCTGTGAGGTGATTAAAGAAACTAATTTAGAGATATGCAGAAGTATGAATTAGTTAATGCATACGTTCAATAAGGACAGATCATGTTAATTTTTTCTGCTGGAAAATTCTTAGCTTTATTGTTAGAGGCTAATAACTCTTGCAAAATTTTGCAAGAGATGAACCTTCACCACTTATCATCTCTCTCTCTCTCTCTCCCTCCTTATGAATAAGATCAGTTTCTTTACTCACAAGTAAAGAAATTATATTACTTTTCTACAAAATATAAGATTTTTAAGTACACTGCTGAAGCATTTAATGCAGACCATTAACACTAATTAGCATATTCGAGTTCACTCTCGAAGAAAAAAGCATATTCAGTATTTAGCATCTGTTTTCAGTAATTAGGTTTTAGGAATTTACTACTTTGTTTTTTTTACAATAAATTTTAATTGAGTGACTTTATTTACAATTTTAAAAAGTTGCATGATCTTTTTTCATTTATATTGTCTTAAGACTGATAGTTTTACTAACTTTTGTAAACTTAAATGTAATTATTAATATTAAATTATCAAGAGACACATAGAATGCAGTTGATACAATATAAAATAATATACAAGAATATTATGTTTCTGTTATAAACTTACTACAAACAACTATCTTTAAGGTTTGACTAAATTATCATTATACACTGCAATTACTGAAAATAAGTAGGCATACATCTTACACATATACACAATAAACTACTTAAAAATAATAAAAAGTACAAAACATTTTTGAGGTTAAGTTATATCATCATATAACGTTTGAGTAAAACAAGAATTACTGGAATTTGTATTTTGAAAAAGAGGTTGAGGCCATTACATAAATGTAAGAACAAGAAACAAAGATTGGTAATCTAAAGTAATTTATTCTATAAAAGCACTTTTATACGCATTTGATTTTTATGTGCAAGATGTCAATAATATTAGAATTATTAAAAAAAAGGATGTATGCCCACTTCTTTATATTAAAAAACTTTCAATAGATTTTATAAGCACATTTATCTTTTTTTTTAACTTGTAATTTAACTTGACTGCCAACAATACTGCTAGAGATGAATGTCCTATCATTCAAATGTAAATATTACTTGTGAAAAGTGAACATACTTATCAAACGCACTATGTGTATAGTGCAAATAATTTGTGTATTTATTTGTTTTTATACAGTGCTGTGACTCAACCCACCCATACTTTTTATTTATAAGCACTTGTTGTATATTTTATGTGATGATTGTAAAGTAACGTACTTATTTTTAAATATATTTGAAACTTGTATATATGATGTGAAATATATGTTGTACAATTATTACTATCGTACTGTTTATTTCCCTTCAATGAAAAATGTGTTTGAAAGCTAATGTATGAGATAGTTTCCCGATACAACTTAAACAAATAGAACTAGCTAACAATATTTTTAAGGGTAAAAAAACCAATTTCTATGTTTTTAATTTATGTAATATCAAAAATTATACAAAATATAATACTTCTTGGCTCATAAAACAAAGAAGCGAAACACCTGTTTGAATATATACAGCCATGTAAAAACACATTAGTTAGAATTTGGAGAAAAGGAAATATGTCAGAATCCAAGAATAATTAATTGAACTACTTCAAAGATTATTGGAGTTAGTTTGGGATTTGAAACACTGACATACAATAGTCACGGAACTCTGGGATATGCTTGGTGGTGATGACATTGAGCGCCTGATCAACCATAGTGGGAACGTCCCAGGTTTCACTGTAAGGCATGTGTAAAAACTGCATGAGGGGTTTACCATCCTCGCCGGAGGAGTGCACAGACATGAGTCGATATTGCGGAGCCCTCTGGGGGAACAGGGAGGGGATCCTCACTTCAAGTATGCACACGAACTCGTCCTTCATCACAAAGAAACTGGCACTTTGGTATTCCTGAGCATCGTAACTGAGCACAGAATGACCCAGCCACTTCAACATCTCAAAGATGAAATCTTTCCGTTTCTTCTGCCGGTTCAGGAAGATTGTGACCACTTGGTTCTCCGCCGACCGGGCTACAAAGTCTGCATACTCGGAGAGACTTTCATCAGCTGCAAGCAACAGTGGATTTGCATTGTAAATACACTTCATCGTCAATAACTCATATTTACAATACATAACATTTACTAATGTGAATATTCAAAACATATTTTTATAATTTTAAATTAAATCTGATAATTTATTACAAACCTGTAGGATTTAAAAATACTGTATTTACAACTTCTATAAAAACACTATTTGAATCATAACTGACAGCAGCAAATTTGACTTAAAAAAGTAAAGACTCTTTATTTATAATTTCCAATTATCTTATAAAAGAAATAACAATAAAACATATACAATGAAAGCACCTCATAAAAATACAAACAGGGCCTAAAAACATATTGTGAGTTTGAGAACCTTATTCCTATATAATGAATGCTGGTTACAAACAACAGTAACGATCCAAAAACAAGTAGTTTCCAACAGTGATTAGCATCCTTGGTAATAAAAACACAGCTAAAATTAGAATGTAAGAGTAGAATAATGAGTCAACAGTTGATATTTGGCTAAAGAAGGTATTTGGTATGGCTCTTTTTTTCTTTTTTTATTCTCCTAGGACAAGAAGCTTAGAAATTGCACCTAGTCCTATGAGGACCTTTGCGCTGCTTTCAGAGTGACAGGATAATCTGGATGGGTAAGGTTGGGGATAGGGCCGCCTCCTGTCGAGATCCATGAGGAAGAATTTAGGCCACTAATCTCAAGTCATGTCCTTACAGAAGACGGGGAAGCCAGCTCTGAAACCAGCATTTCCAGCTACAACTACGCAGGGGTAGCACACCCCACTCCAACAGTCATCTCCCGCATGAGTCTAGACCTATCGAATTACTCTTGCACCCCAGAATCTCGACATTTGCAGTTAGTGATGTGCCGCTCCTGGTCATCCATAAGGTTGTCCAGATTTAAGTGACACATCAGTTTTTGTTGTGCCCAATGTGGGTTCAACTGGAAGGTATAAACTAACCAGAAGTGAACACTTCTGGACAAAAGTATGGCTTTACAAATATTCAGTTTGTTACTGATATTAACTTGAAGTACTACTCAATACAAACGGATAAAAACACTTTTAAATGATAAAAGTAAGTAAGATAATGTAATTTTATTACTTTAACCTGTTGACGAGTGCAGCAAAACATACCAAAATGAGTGCGCACGGCATTTGCCGTTTGGTCCCATATGAGGGAGCACGGCATTTTTCCGTTGCAGACTAATGACTGTCAGTTCGTTCTCACTGACTTACTGTGATGTCTAGCGGAGATTTTTGGAACTTTTCAGTTGTTCCTAATAGTGTCGCTGTACAGTGTTGCTAGTCCTGTATCGTGATGGCACCTGGTGATAACTTTTAAAACTATTTTACGGAGGCGGGACACAAGACCCGCTACGCCTCCAAGGTCGCCATTTTATAAGGCCACTCCCCCAGAATGACACAAAGAAGCGTAAACTACTCAGGTAGTGCTATGTGTGCAAACACACCACTCGAACTGGACAAAGAAGAAAAGAAACCAGCTATGAATGTTCAACATGTGAGGTCGCCCTTTGTATATATCCTTGTTTTGAGCAGTATCACACACTATCAAAGTTTTAAAATGAGATTATTGCTTTTAACAAACTACAATGTATTTTTATATACATTTAAACTATAATAAACAAGTTTATTAACATTTAAAAGTTTTTTTTTGTTTTACTCCCTAAAAGTCTGTCACTGGTCAATGAGGCACTCAGTATGGACCGTCATAGCGGCACAGCAAATGCCGTGCACACTCGTCAACAGGTTATTGAATTTATGCATCTAGCTTGTATCTAGAAATGCATTCATCCACTTTTAAAATCCAATCTAAGTTGATTTCCACTGTTTTGTTGTTTTTGTTAGTAGCCAGCATATTTTTTGTTTATTCAACTTCCAGATGTTGGGTAGGGCCTGTCTAACTCTGCACAGCAATTGCAGTTCAGATGTTCATCAAATTCCACATGTTGGGTTCATGCGACTGCCTCAGAGATTCCTCTACAGGTGTTTTTGCATGATGAGAAGACAATGTTATTGGCCTCAATACTGTTCTTTGCATTAGTCAACCTTGATGATGGGTTATGTTTATTTTTGGCCAGTTTCTTAACTTGCTAAAAATTCAATACAAGCACTCCGACTTATCAACCTAGAATTGATGACTCACAGGTCACCATTAAGGATGGTGGATTATGGAGGCCCTCTTCAGTATCGAACTGTTTCTTTACAATGACCTATTCGGTGAAACCACTGCTGTATTGCTGTTTACAGCATCATAGCATTTGATACAAACTCTGAGTTCAGAGGCAACTTTGAACCACATGAATAACAATCTTAGACACAATAGCACCTTAGCTCGACACTCAACATCCAAATGATGCCTGTGTTGACATGGGATTTCCAGAGAAGAGTGAGTTTTCTCTGAGTATATACACAGAGTCTTTTTGGGCTCAAAATATCTCAAACTTACTCTTAATAGTGCGGGGCAGCTCGAGGTTGGTTCCAATGAGCTGGTTGACGCTGGGAGCCGTCAGGAGACTTGTAGTCCTCACTGAACCATGAGCCCCGTACCTTACAGCTAGCAGGATGATATACTCCTCAGACACTAGAGACACAACAGAATATTACTAGCCTAAATAGTTTTAACACTGCTGACCAAGTCTAACAATATTCATAGTAAACAAATACACTTTTGATGAATTTAGGATCCTCACAACTAAAACATCTGATACAAGTATCCACAGCTGTGGTGGTGTATTAGTCTACTATACTACCAGATCTGGAACTAAAATAGTTATAAATGAACATCTTGTCTCTTTGAGACATAACAGAGTAAACTAAGAGTGAAAATATAAACTTTTTAAAAATTAAATAGAAATTTTAAAATGTCTATTGTTGTACATTAAAAAATAAAAATAAGCGTAACAGTTATAGTTACAAAAACTAGATAGCATTATGCAATGTTTTAATTTAGACTTACATGTTTTCAATTTTCAATCATCTATCTTTACACTAAAATATTGAATATTATCAATTGATAGTTCCAACATTTTATATGGCTTCCAAATATCATCACCCACTATGGTTGTTTTCTTCACTATGTTAAGGATAATTGACAATTAATTGTCTCCAGAGGGATTATTGCAATAATATTTAGATATTTTTATCCCCTCCCTTCCAATAAAATAATTAAAACATTTATTTTTAGATTTTTTGTAGTTTAGGTATCCTGAGAATATTGAGTAACACTTTAAAATACAGGACATCATAATTTGTAACACGAAATTACTTAATGATTAACATATCTGTCATATTATATTGTTTGTGTGAAAGAAGAGTTTACTAGTGACGTTTGGTACAATAACATTTTTTTTAGAAGGGTGGCACATGTCTAACTGCAACTGTTATGTTGTATAACTTAATAGCATATGAACTTTATACGATGCTTATGCTTAAAAGATAATGTTTTATTGTTCTCAACAATCGTTAAAAACGTTACTTAATGTTCGATGTTGGCAAGCCTGAGCTTTATCTCCCTTAAGTTGTTCTTAAATTAATCTTTAAAGCTACTAACTCAGATATTACTACATTTTCACTGTATTATACAAATATTGACACATTTTTTAAAATGTATGTTATATTTAAAAAATTGAATTCCTGATATTCAGGTTTTTAATTATTTAATTTAAAATGCAAGCAGTTTAATTACTCTTTTTTATTCTCCGAGGGTTAATGAAAAAGCATCAGGCTCATCCGTTATTGTGTGCTACGCCATAATAATAATAATTGAGGATTATAATAATTATGAAACGTGATACTTTTAAGTTACCAGCTTAGAGGAGAATCTAACTATAATATTAAAGTAATTGATTAATATCAAATATAATTTTATTCCTAACGCACTAAACACAACAACCAATAGTCAACGATAATTTATTCCACTGCCTTCCTTGCTATTTGTTGTGTTGAAAATAATTATGGGTTTAGATTGTCATTAATGTCAAATTATTCCAATTTATTAAACTGTATATCTGCTATCCTACTACCTCCATACTTAGACTCTAATATTAATAATTAGCAACACATTTTGTAACGTAGTCAACAGGAAAAACATATATATCTACAGTATGGTGCTTATTGATTGATGACGATAATGTGCCGTCACGCTTTCTGCTTGACCTTGCCTCCCATCTTGGCACATGTCAGAACTATCCTTGAAGTCATCACTGCTTTATCTAAACAGCTGTTTCAGCAGGAAACCATAAGCAAACCGTGCAATCAGTTTCTCTATGTGCATTGCATAAAATTCTTTTTTCTATCATAGATTTTGAGATAATTTTCCATGCAGCTGTTAGAGAATTCTTTATATTTTTCATAACAGTAATCAGTTTGAAAATTTATTGATAATTGCTGTTGTAAAAGGATAGATACTGTTGTTATTTTTATACGACATGCCTCCAGTGCTAGTATAATATATTCTTCATAACCTGCAAGGTTGGCTTTACATTTCCAAGGTTATATGGAACTGAAAGTGCATTTGAATGATCATCAGTTCAATTGTCTCTTGCCCAATGATTAAGCATTATAAACAATGTTATTCAGCAAATTATCACTAACATAGTACGATACCTTCGGTAGGCAGGATGAGTGGCAGGTTCATGTCTGGTTTGATGAGGAAGTGGACTGTGTTGTTGTCAATGAAGACTTCAACTTGATCAGCAGGGATGCGGCTTTCATTGATCAGTGAAGTGTAGTCATATGCACATCTGTTGTCGATGGTGTCTAGTCTTTCTACCTGGAAAAGCGAATTTCTCAAGATTGCTTTCCTATATTTTAGGAGTGATCCTTGGGATTGTGAAGAAAAAAAAAATGTTGCAACATCTTATTTCACTGGAACCATTTATGGACAGGAGGTTTTAACACTTTTAAGCCAGAGTACTTTAAAATGTGAAAAATATCAATCATTTTCTTGTTTTCACCAGAATTTTAAACTTCTCCCCTTCAATTACTTTGGACTGTTTCCCTATAAGGTTAAATTAATTTTGAGGTAAGACTGCACACTTCACTTGTTGAGAAAATTATTTCTTTCATTTCTAGAAGGTTAATAATTTTTTGTTTGTTATAAATCTAAAACAGTGATTAATTTGAAATAAAACAATATTTTAATTTTAAAATGCCTTTTAGAATTTTATTTATTAAAAAACAAGCAATTATTTCAATTCAAAAACATGTATTACAAGACTTTTTAAACTAAAACAAGAATTAAAAAAATGTTTATTTTTTTGTTTCCTGTGACTTATGTATAAAATAGTTATTTCTAATTTAAATGTACTATTGGCCTCTGGCCATTTCTATTTGGTTGGCTGTTGAGTGCAGACCTATATGTAGTCTGTAGTTCAGTTGTAATAATTAGTGTTTAGTTCTTGTTAAAAGCATGTTTTAGAGTTCCTGTGCATGGAATGAACACACAACTTAGCTGTTGTGGTTCCTGACTTATGTGTGTCACAATGCTCCAGTATGATTTGTTTACTTTAACCTAGGTTGTAGTCATGTATTATTTTAGTCATTTATCTGAAGAAGAGATCAGATTGCAGATCTCGAAACGTAGTGTTACTGATTGTATTGTATCACTTAACAATGGAAAATGTCCAAAAAATCGTGTTTCTTTCACAGTCTTTCCACCATCAAACTAAGAAACTACATATGTGAGCTGTTTTAATCAGCTAACTCGTATTTAGAGGTATATTGCTGATTTGAGTTCCTTACACTTTCTTGTATTCCTGCACCACCAATACTTGGACAGTATGATTTATGACCAGGCCGGTGTGTACTTAAGTTAATGTGCTAAGCGTTTAGTTGGTGATTACTGACTTAATGAATGCTTGTAAAATGAATTACATTTGCTAGGTAGTATGATTTATGACTAGGTCGGTACTTAAGTTAATGTGCTAAGCATTTAGTTGGTGATTGCTGAATGAATGCTTGTAAAATGAGTTACACATGCTAGGTCAGTAAGATTTATGACCAGGCCAGTGTGCACTAAAGTTAGTGTGCTAAGTATTTACTTAACGATTGCTGAATGAATGCTTGTAAAATGAATTATATATGCTAGGTAGTAGGATTTATGACCTGGCCAGTGTGCAAAGTATTTAGTTGACGATTTCTGAATGAATGCTTGTAAAATGAGTTACATTTACTAGATCAATATGGTTTATGATCTGGCCAGAGTGCACTACAAATTGTGTTGTACTGTGATACTTCTTTACCTAAATGATCTTGTGTAACAGTGCTGCATTATAGTGATTTAGAGGAATTTAATTATTTTTTTTAATATTTTTTATATAGTTTATTTTTTTAATACTTTTTACTATGAAATGAAAGGTCACAACGACCAAATTTAATGACTAAATGAAAGGAATCCAATATTGTTCTTGTATGATTTATCAAAGTTTAGTCATTCAACCAGGCTACCAATCAACCAACAAACTACTCAAAATCGCTTATTCTTTATAGTAATCTCTACTTTTAAACTTCGATAAAGGAAAAGAAGAGAATTTCCATATTAGTGTGAATTGATAAAAATATTTAAAAGTTACTCTCAGTGGTAGTTATATTACTGTCGTGAAAACTGTTCCTAACATTCAAAATATTTATACTAATTATTATTTGTTTGACTAAGCAAGCAATTTTAATCATTTTATATTTTAAAATACCGTTTAACCATTTTATTACCTTATCAAATATTTGGGCTCAGTTGACTAATTTTGTTAATTGATGGTTCACAAAACATCTTTTTTGTGACTATAGACTTGTTATACATAATTGGTTAATGATTTACAGCTAGATAATTTCCTTACTATACAATGAAAAAGAAAACATTCTTGTGGAATTGTATGAAACACAATACAAAGAGGTCTCCATCTGTCATTTATTATGGTAAAACTGCTCTTTGTGGCATATTATATAAAATATATTGGTGCCAATAATCATGAACTTAATGACATTAGTGAACACAAATCAGAAAGGATTTGTGAAGTTTGCTTGTTTATCTAAAACGATCAAAATGAACAAGATGGTAATATTTCTATTGCATCCCTAGAAGAATATGATCTCATAATAAATAATGAAATACATCTTGTCCCTGAGTTAAAGAATCATTTATAGCATGAAAATATTCATAAAATATACTAATGCCAAGTTTTTCAACTTCTTTTAATGACAGCTTTCAATCTCCTGAGTGTGCTGCTGAATATATACATGTTTTTATCCTATAGCAATTGCTTGTATGAAACCATAGTTAAAATGGTTAATTTTAGATGGCCCAATAAGTAGTATTTATTAGGGAATTTTAAATTGTGGGGTATTTGTGTGTGTGTATATATACAAACAAATTATATATATATATATATATATATATATATATATATATATTAAACATTTTAAGTATGATCTCAATTTTCAGAAACATTATAGCTTGTTAATAGTTCACCCATTTTACAGCCTTCAAGAGTTTTTTTTTCAGTAGGTCAAATTATTTTTCGAATATTGTTTGGTTTTTATTGAACTCTTTATAATTTGTTTTCTTCTCATTTATTAAGAATTAGTCCATAGACTCTTAGTTGTTATTTATTCACTGAAATTATTAGTTAATTTATAAATATTTCATAATTGTTGGATTTTGATTTTGTCATTTTTATTAATCCTTTTGTTTTAACTAGTATATAATTCTAATGATTATTTTAACTAATTGAAAAAGTTGTTTTAACAAAACTTTTAACACCTTAATATTCTGTAAATTATAACAAAGTAGTGATTTAAAAATATAATTGATCTGTAATGTATAGTTCCTACACAACATAAAACTGTAGACTAATAAATGTAGAGTTATTATTAAATCTGGAGTTGGCATTATGCCGCAATATAATTTTTGTAGTACTAGTAAGTCTCAAAAAATTATATGTTTGATTGATTATTAGTGTTTAAACTACCTCATGCTTGAATATTACATCAGCTGCTATGTGATTTCCATGAGTAGTATTATTCTTATATCACAAATAGACGTACTTTCCACATTTATGATGTTCATGCGTTGCTGCTAAACCGTGTTTTTGTTACATTTCATGCACAAAAAAGTGCAGCTATGTAACAAATTATTGTTGTTTTCATTAATAATATTTTCAATGCAATCCATGTTTTCTACATTTATGTACATGAATCACCGCAAATCTGCTGCGTCTATTCTCAAACGACAACTAAATGTAGTACGCAAATTTCCGGTAAATAAAACTTATTTTGTACTTCATAAAATAAAAAGTGTAGAAATGTAATGAAATCAACAAATTATCATGAATTGAAAATAATATTTTGCTTGCACTTTGTATTTTCTATATTTATGTTCATGTATAGCAACATCCCTGCTGCATTTATGCACGGTTTGTTTTACCTCTCAATTTGTGTACTTGTATATGTTCTCTATTTATGTTTTTTATACACAAAGTAAGACAAAAACACATTTTGGCAATGGGAAATTTGTGTACTACCGTCCGTAAATAGACACCACAGACTGGCGGTGATAAATGTACAAAAATATAAAAAATATGAAAAGCAAGCACAATATTATTTAAAACTACGGTAATTTGTTAGTTTGGTGTCACGCAAATTGCCCAATATTAAGTACATGTAAGTAATCCACTATCTAAGAAGGCTGTGATTGAATGGAGACAGTCATTGACCATCCATTATCTTGACACCCTAACTTTGAATGACACTTGCTTTTGATCTATCCTATCCATCCTTCAAATATGCTAAATGGCTTCAAAAGATTTGGATAAAATGCTTAGTAGGGAGACTCTACTTAGTATCTCATGTAGTTTTCTTAGTTGGCTTACATCTCTGCAGAAGCAGATTTGTGGAATCTGTGGGAAAAAGATAGCAAGAGAGAGATCAAATTATTTTTAACTGGCTGCACTTTTTTGATGAGGCTATTTTCCCCCTTCAATAAGGCACACACTCAAGTGGCTTTCCTATCCACCACAGCTACTGTTGAAAGATTTTTCAAAATCTTCAAAGGGTAAAGACCCAACTCAGAAGTACAATGGGAGAGGATGGACTGACTGGGTTGCGTTTTTTGACCGCCCACTGGGAATTATTCAAAGAAATTCGAGTCTGTATTGAAATAAACATTTTCACAAAGTTTTCTTCAAACCCAAGAAATATAATATTGGTATAAGAAAGTACAACATACGATATTAAAATAAAAGCCTAATTCTTTTGCATACTGATATATATATATATATATATATATATATATATATATATATATATATGGTATTTATTTACAATACCGTGACCATGGAAAATGGACTTTTTTTCATGGGTTGGGCATTTATAGCCTAGTATTATTATCACAGGTGCATATAAACTGGGGGGAAAGAATATTATTGTATTATATTGATGCCTTTCGGGTATTATTGCGTTAAGGAGCACAAGCATCAGGGGCATCACGTGATCTGGGATTCGACTTTTGCAAGCTCGAGTTAATTTTTTTTTTTAAAGCGCAAGCAGTGCGCAGCGGGCAGGCATCGTTGACAGGATTAACGTACTAGTCTGCATCATTTCAGTAACTTATCACTTACCTTAATGAACATCCAATACAAAGGTGTGCCATTACCACTACTGAACTAGGTGGTTAAGAATAGACACGGAGGAACAAAATAGTTCAAAATGGCGTCCCTTCTTTACTTGAGAGAGCCGTGGAGTAATACCAAACTGTCAAATATGGATAGTGTTGCCAGAGGTACTGTCAAAAACAGAGTTTTCAGAGAATTTCAAAAAATCATAACTCCTTTGATTTTCGTTGCCGACGAATTTTTTTTTTTCACTATTATTTTCAGGAAAAATTGTAGTTTACAGGAAAAAAATGAACATACCTTTCCATGGTCACGATATTGTAAATTGATACCATATATATATATATATATATATATATCAATATATAAAACTTCCTTAAATTTCATTCACATTTTTCGTTCTAAAATATTACAATCAGTCAGATAAAGACATGTCCCTACTCCCCAGTTTTGATTCTGGGTATGCACATGATTGGGCAGCCTTCTAAGGTTCAATAATGGCAGAAATTAGTTTGGTGATGATTTTATTTAAATAAAAAATTCTTGATTTACCGTACTTAAAAAGTTGAGAAACAGGAATTGATTTTTAGGATTTTGAATCGGATTTGAAAATTCTTAGTGGTAACCCATCACAAGTCTCCATTATTTCATGTTACTGGACTACTCCAACTGTATACACATAAACCAGAGCAGGTTATGAAAAATCCAAGGCAACAAAATCGGAATTTGAACCTGTTCAGGTCACCAGTCCTCAAATCTGAGAACTACATCCAGATTACTCGGCCATTTTTGACATGTTGGTTT